>NW_005054550.1:85185-171381 GCF_000277835.1 Geospiza fortis | reverse complement strand
AATATACCTAAGTTGAGATGACATCAGAAGAAATAACTCACACAGAAGCTAGGCATTTAAAATACTCTCAATGCTTTGTTCTATTTAATTTCAGCAAAAGCAGATTTATCTCTGGGGGGAGTGGGACAGAAAAAGAGTGAGGGCGCCAACAACCTCCTCTCAAGTGGGAGCTTAGAGCACAGAAGGTGGAAGGTGAGATGTGAAAATGAAAATAACTGTAAACAAAAAATGAAATTTAGCAGTCTATTTTCACTCTTCTCAATGGAGAAAGAGGGAGGAGGACACCTAGTAAATCATTAAAAAGCTGTGTTTGCTTTTCTGAGTTGCACATTGAACTGCAATAGTTGCCAGCAGGGTCCTTCTGCAACCTTTGCTTAGGACTTTTCTTAGGTCCTTCTCATGGCTGTCAGCAGCTTCCTTGCCTGCTGGGAATTTTGTTGAGTTCAGTGGAGCATAATGACACCACTGTATCCCTGAGGAGACAAACAACGTGTCTGCCTCTGAAACCAAGAAAAGTCTCCTAGCTTCTGTCACAATGTAGGGTCTGCAATTTAGGATTGATCCATGCTCACAGCAGGCACAAGTGATGGTCAGTTGGTGCAAATGTCATATGCACGTGTTGTTATATTTCTTTTCAGAAGGGTTTCTTGACTTCATAACATCCAAACTTTGGCATGCTTCTGGAGAAGGAGATTTCTGTAATGGATGATAATTGTGATAGATGAACTGTGATTCCTGTAATGGATGATAACGGATAAACTGTGTAGGTTCTTGTGCTCAGATCTGTTCCAGAGGGTTCCCTTCCCTCCCCCCAAAAAAGTTTTTTTTTCCCAGCTCATGGACAAACACAAACACATATACAGGGAGGCAGTGGAGGTACTTGACAAAGAAATCTTTTTGTAAGAGCAATAAAAAATGTGGGGTTTTGTCAAAGCACAATGAAAAATTTCTGACAACTAGAAATAATTACAGTCTTCCCCTAAAATGCTTAATACTGGTGTTTGAAAACAACTTAAGGAAACACAATACATTTTTGGTCTCATCTTTCAAAAGTTGCAGCTGGAGCTGCATTTCCTAATAGGTTTTGTTAGGCCCTGTTGGTTTGTTAGGCTCCAGCTGACCACTTACAGTATGCTACAAAGGGACTTTTCCCTTGGTGCTGAACTCTTCCTGTAACAGAAGATAAATGTGAAAAAATTGAATTAGTAGCGACTGAGTGACTTTACAGAATCTCTTGTCTCTGATCATGTTTATGGTTAGTGAGCAGGCCCTGATAAACTGGAGTGAAACAGGGGATGGGATCCGTATCACTGCTGAGGTTATAGTGCCTCTTGGGAAGCAGCCCTTCACAAATGGTGTCAAGTGGTTGTATTGGCAGCCTGTGGTGAAAAGGGAGCCCCAGGATGAAAAGGGAGATGGGCCAGACCATGTTATTGTACAAGTGTTTAATTCCTTAACATTTTCCTTGCAGAATTCCAGAATATTGACAAAAAGACAGACGCTTGTATTTTAACTGTCTACCTTTAGACATGTCTTGTGGGATACAGAATTGGAATCGGGGGTCTAGGAATAGTTCTTGTGCTCTCTGGCTGGAAGTCATTTCAGGTAAAGCAGCAGACCCAGCTGGTCAGAGGGGAGGAGATAGACATTAAAGACAGCCAGGCAGTGATGTCTTCTAGCATCTCAGGGAATAAATTAAGCTCATACAGGCTTTTTGTTCTCATTTACTCTTGGCAACAAGCAGACTGAGTTGTAGCACTCTTGGAGTGTGGATGTTAATCTCCAGGGCTGCTAATTCACTTCCTTTATTTACTTGCTGGGAATTTTTGTCATTTGGGAGGGAGGTAAGCAGGAAAAGAGGGACAGGAAGTGGAGGAGGAGAAATGGAATGTTTTAGATGTGGTGCCTTGTGCACAGGTAGACGTTCCGGCCAACTGCTTTAGAAGCAAAACGTGTTACCTCAACCAGTGATGCAGTGCTGGGAATTAGAGCTATTGCACAGCCCTGGAGAGTGCCTTATTTCCTGAGTGACTAAGAGAGTTTTTGGTGAGGCTCAGGAATTATATTTAAAGAGGATGTGCATGTGTGCTACAAATTTCACAGCTTGCTTTGCACAGAGAGTTAAGCTTCCTTTAAACAGCAGGCAGACATCTGGGGGCACAGAATTGTGACAGAAGAGAGCGATAAGCTGCTGTTTAGTTGGGCTTCCACATCTTTGCTGGGTGGAAATCTTGGTGCTTAGAATCTTGGTTTTGCAAAATCCATGGGAGGGAAAGGCCCTGACCATGGGGCACTGTGAGGGAAGTGAGGACTGGGGTAGGAGGCACAGTGTGACCAGCCATAAATGGAGCTGCTCCTTTGGGGGATTTGGTATTTGTAAAGTAGTAGCCCTTCTTACAGCTCTTCTCCTGTGTTCCTTCCTCTTCCTCTATGATGAGACCAGATGGGTGTTGCTTCAAAGGAGAGTTGGACACCTGGAGAAACCATTTCGGATCTCACTGGAATATGTTCCTAATGGGAACAAGAGCCTGGCAGCCGTGGATTCCTTCGCCATGAAGAACTGCAGTTCAGGTAACAGAGTATTTTATTGTTCCTAACTCATAGTGCTTTGATGCCTTTGTGGAGAGAAGCACGATTTCTGACTGCTGCAGATGCCACAGAAGGAAAGGTTCTTGTCAAATGAATAATTTAAATTAAAAAAAATAAAATGGGGCCCCTCTCAGGGAAGCATCTTTTCTAGTGTTGCCTTAAAACTTTCCTTCGAGAAGTTAAAAAGAAGTTTGTTGTTTTGGTTTGCTTTGCCTTTTTTTTTTTTTTTTTCTTTTCCATTTGGGAAGAATAGCTATGAAAATTTAATTTGGAGAGAAAAGAAGCAGTATTCATCCTGGCTTGCCAGATGCATATCCTGACAACTTCACTTTTCTGCAGCAGAAAGTAGAGCAGATGAGGGGCTCCTTGACAGACACCTTGCAAGCCATCTTTCTTTTATGTTCATGGTTACAAATTTCGGGGTTGTTTTTTTAAACAACTGTGGAAAACTTGATTCTAATGGAGTGTGCCTTTCTTTGGCAATGTTCCAAAGCAGTTATTGCTGAGCAGCCCCTAATAGCTTCATGTAATGTATGGAATTTTAATAATGGACAACCTAAATGGGGGTTACTTTTTTAAATACAAGCTATGTAATCAATCCAAGTATGTAAATTCAGCGCTCTGTGCCAGAAGCAGCTGCATATTAGTTCTACCAGTTTTATGGACTCTGTGAATCATTCTGAAATCTTTAGGTGGCATGTCAGTGAAGAATATTACTACTTATAGCTCTTAACACATTACTTTTTGTCCATTTTATTTATTTGGAGTAGTGCTGAGTTGAGCTGCATGTCCTTCTTTTCAACCTCTCTAGGACAGGGAAATGTGCTGCAGAACATACATTATTTTGGTCATTTACCTTGCTCTCCACAAAGGCCAGTTGTATTAAAGGATTTATTGCACTGTTTGTACATAAAGGTGCTCTCTAAGCTCCAACAAGGAGCAGCCTGACATTGTGCTGGAAGCAAAGGCATGTTCAGACAGAAGGTGCCTGTTGTGCCGCTGGTGTAAGGACACAAGTCATCCACAGTGCTTTGGAAATTCAGTGCAAGAGACTGTGGGCACAGGAATTCCTCTTTTGGGAGCACTCAGGGGTGAGTCCCAGGTGCTGGGCTGGGAGTTCTGACCAGCAGCAAGTGCTGCTGTGCAATGATGGATGTCAGGGGCTGAGGTCATTTAGATACATTCTGAGCAAAAGAAGGAACAAATCTCCCATTTTGCCTGCAGATTTGTAGCAAACAGCTACTCCTCTGCCCTGCTTATAGGACACAGTGTAAGAACAATGGCACCAGAGGACAAAACCACTTGTTCTCTTATTTTCAGTTGGTTTAGGTCACTAAGCCTTTTGTGTACAGCTGAAGATGTGGCAGTGTACTTTTACAAGGAAAGAGGTGGTGATGAGCAGCTGAGGGTGACACCTTAAGCTTGGAGAAAATAGGGAAAGCAATAAGAAAAGATTAATCTAAATCTAATTTTTCTGCAGCTGTTAGAAGCCTTTGGGCAGCTTAGCTACTTGGATACCTTAATGCTGCTGAAGCACATAAAACATGGGTGAACTTGAGAAAGAAATATCTAAGAAATAGAAACATGCCTTCAGCCTGATTTTTCTAAGCCTTTTGAAGACCATAAACACAATTTAAAAATAAATTAAGGAGTACATACAATCTTAGGAAGTTAGGCTACCATTTCCACAGGCTCAGAGATAGAAAGAATCACAGAATTTGCTGAGTTGGAAGGGGCCCATGAGGATCATTGAGTCAAATCTCAGCCCTGCACAGAGCACCTCAAGAGTCACCCATGTGCCTGAGAGCAATCTCAAAACCCTTCTGGAGCTTTGTCAGACTTGGTGCTGTGACCACTGCCCTGGGGAGCCTGTTCCAGTGCCCAAGCACCCTCTGGGTGAAAAACAACAAGGGCTTGAAGAAGTTTGAGGTTGGAATTTGCTTTTGCATGTTGGTGATTCCATTTTTTTTGAGCTCCTTAATCATAGAAAAGATTTTGCATAGGAAAAAAATATTTCATCTGAACTGAAAAATAACTGTTTATATGGGATTGAATGGGAAATTAAAACTCAAGGAGATTCTGATGGTGATAAAATTCTGAATTTTTAAAAAATTCAAAATCAAAAAAGTCTAGTTAATTGTCACTTGAATATCTTCACATTTCCCAATTCCCATAATAGAAGGAAAGTTCTTACAGTCTTTTCTCAACCTTAGGATTCAAATCTGATCAGAGAGCCCCTACAGTCAATACAAAGACTGCTTGTACTTCTGTAGGCTTTGTCTCAGGACAACTAACAGGTAGCGTTGCCTGGACTGCTACAACCAATTGACTTTCAATTACTGACTTAAATGTGAAGCAAATTGTGTTTGTCAGTGTGTAAAACCTAAGCTATTGATTGCCTAATTCTCTTTCTTACAACTTACTATTTAAATAAGTGCAGTAGCCAAAGCAAAGAAAAAAAAAACCAACAAATTGCAGAGAAGTAATATATTAATTTAATAACACCAGTTAAGAAATTTGTTACTTATACAAGTAAATTAATTGGTACAGTGGCATTTCATAGTGGATGGTAATTTCTAGTAATAAAAATAGAGTTCATTTCCTAAGTAATGTATTGACTTATTTATGATATTTAATGGGTTTCTCACTGATTTTTTATTGAAGTTGTAAATTAATTAATTTGCTAAGTTATTTCCAAAAGTCTTAATTAAAGTACTTATTAGTTGGCACAAGTAAATGACAAGACATTGTTTTACTTAGCAATGTTCGATTTACCAATTCTAAGTAAATTTTTACCTAAGGGGCGTGGAGACCAAATGCTTCTGAAATGTCTTAAAGCTTTAATGATGCTCCAGGGCTGTTAAAAGCAGTTATTTCAGACACTCAGCCTGTCCGAGAGGAAGCACTTAGCTTTCAAGTTTTCAAGCTCAGTAAGCAACATAAAAACCATTTATTCTGGAGAGGGGAGAAACTGTGTGCTGTTGATTAAGTTAATGCTTCTGTCCACTCAGCAATTGCCTTTTTTCAGTAGATATTGAAAGTACCCAGAAACACACATTACCTTTGGAGCTGGTAGGCAGTTAGTTCTGTAATGATCTGATGGCTGTAATATGTATGCAAATTTCTGAAAGTTGGAGTTAAGGTTGTACTAAAGGCAAAATCCTTGATCAAAAGCACAGGACCTCTCAGGAAAGGAAGAATTTTGAAGATCAGGAGGTGATTTTACTGAAAGAAGAGAGAGCAAAAGAAGAGTGAAAATACAGACTTACAACACGTCTGAGGAAGTATGATCAACCACCACATAGAATTTTTCATGATACCACTTGATAAATATTCTAGCAACAGATTTATGAATCAGCTGCAGGAGATCAATAAGGGCTCTCTCCAGACAGGATTGCTTATGCATCTGAATCATTACTAAAATGATGTTTCTGTGCATTCGGACAAAACCCGGATATGTATCATTTCAGTTTTCCCACATGCTCTCTTTTTGCAGTTTGTCTTATAAATTAATTCGATGACAGGATGTTGTGGTTAACTGAACTTAATGAAATACCAGTGAGCCCCTTTTAAAAATGAGTTCTTGATGCTTCCTATTGGAAAATTGGCTAGAAAAGTTAACCTCTTCCCAACAGAAAACTGAGATTATATCAGTGTATGAGAGTGAATCACAGAACAGGCCAGGTTGGAACGAACCTCAAAAGAGAATCTGGCACTTTTTGTGTGAAAGGGAGTCTGAGGGAGATTATCTAGAACCCTGACCCAGCTGCATCTTGAAAACCTCCAGTGATGAGGCCTCTCCCACATCCCTGGAGAGTTGCTCCAGCAGTTGCATCTTCTCACTATAAAAATAATTAAACATACATTTCAAACTGAAGCCCCACATGACACACAGTTCATTTAGATGTTAATAATTAATTGGAAAAAAAATTTATAACATTTAAGTAATTTTCATTTGGGTAAAATTGCAAGATATTTACAGAAGTTTTCTTAAACCACTAGATCAATTGTGACAATATTTTATGTTTCATTATTTGCTTGGTTCTATTTATGGGATGGAGGAGTGAAGGTGTGAACTTTCAGTAGAATCAATCATGTCATCTTATATGGTCTGGAGATCCACCTCTGTCCAGAAATACAGGGGAACAGGTGAGCAGAACAATGAGCAGTCAGTATTTTGTCATTGTTATCAAACAAAAATAAACGTGATTCAAAAAAGAAAAGTAGTCATAATTTCAGAAGAAGCTGTCTCTATCTGAAGTTTAGGATTAACATTTACCATAATATTACTTGGCCTGTCCAGGTAATTTCTGTGTAAAAGAAGCTGGATCATTTCCTTTGACATTAATGCCATGGTTAAGAACCTTACTGAGCCAGAGAAAAGGTCCAGAGCTAATTGAAGCCAGCAGGATTATTCAGTATGTTGGCATTATGTTTCTTCATTTCAAAAACATAAAATTAGGCAGACTGGCTGCATTTTCCAACAAGTGGCCTATGCTATTTATACAGTTCAACTGGTCTGGTTTTCCTGTGGGTCTAATTTCACTAAGTAGGCATTTGGAAAAGCCTGACTATTTTAAGAATATTTGCTTCCAAATGCTTTGGCGACCACCTTCTTTCCCCATTCACCTCTGCTCCCTCATCAGCTATGACTGATTATTTTGATTTCAGCTTGTGTGCCAAAAACTGTCTCTAACCTGCTTGTGTTTTAATCCTGTCAGGATCTTGTGTCAGAGAAAATACTGCTTTGCAGATGAGGGTGGTGGCTGTAGTGAAGTTAAATAATTTTAAAGTCATTCTAAAGTGAAAGTTATTTCACTTGTGGTTTGTGCCAATTTAAGTAAAATAAATTTAATGAACTTTTTATGAGGCTTATCTTTGTTTTCACTTTCATCTTTTTAAAATTAAGTTATTGTAATGCTAGGAATAAAAAAAATTAAACAAATTTAGTTTTAACATTTCTTCCAGAAGAGGCACAGTAACTCAATTACTGGTAGAGTAGCTTCTTGCAGTAATGAATTAGTGATTATGCATTTCTGTTACTGGCTGTGAGCACCTACTTCTTGAAGAGCCAGATTTAGACAGTGGTGGTTATGTTGAATAATTTAATCTATTTAGAACCTTCATGTGCTCATCAAAGGAGCAGCAGGGGGGAAGCAAACCTGAATATCTAGAGAATTTGGGTTTCATAGGTCTGCCATGCCAGTTTGGTGAGAAATGGGACACAGTGTCCTATTGTTTTATTTAGTAATCAACTGGCCATATATTTGGGGTTTTAAGATATGGAGGAGGGGGATAAAAAGAAATGTTTTATAATGCACTTAAAATTCATCTTTAAAGTAGATGTTTTCATGCAGAAGGTGGAAAGGCTTCAACCTGCCACAGCAGCTCCAAATAGGTGTGCCTTACCAGAGTGAGCAGGTTTATCCTCTCTAGCTCAGAAAAGGTTAGGTGGCTTGGGTTAAGAAACAGAATTGAGAAATCTCAGCCTTTAAAATCCAAAGTCTTAATAGTCTGAAGAGAAGGACCTGCTAAGAAGTACTAGGAACTGCTCAAGAGACATTGCAAATGTTGGCACTTGTGGGTCTTAAGTACTTTTTAACACCTTGAAGAATTGGCCAATACATTATCTTTTTAATGCTGTATATGATTTTTATCCTGACCTTCTCCTTTAATTAAGGCTTATTTCAACAGGGGAGCCATTGATTCAGTGAAAGAAAATGAACTCTGTAATCTGCTTTCCCCAAATTGAACTTATTTTTATTACTATTAATTGCTGCCACTTACTTCTTGTGATGTTTTAACGGCTTGGATTTATTAAAACAATCATAGGATTTGCTATTATCACTTGAGAAATGGGAAGGACAATGATGATTTACGGATGACCCAACGATTTTAAGCCGGTATTACTCCAGATTCAAAGATTTATGCAATCTGACTCCACTATGTAAGTAGATGACAGTCTCACTCTCCGTTTTTCTCTCCCTAATAAACCCCAAAAGACTGCTAGCCTGTAACAGAGGACATGGAGATCCCTGATTTTGCAAAAGAGGGATAGTTTTGGTCAGAGTTCTGTTTTATATCCATAAAGTTCGCTATTAGATGTAGGAAGGTTTTGTTGATTCAAATAGGACTGGTGTTTGGAGTTGTTAAGACCGGACTCTGCAACTTGATTCATGTTTGTGAAGAGTTGCAGTGGTCTTTGTGAAGAACTGAGACAGTGGGGAAGCTTAGAAATGCAGAACAGAAGAGGGAGATGATCGAGCAGAAAGGAAATGAGTCAGACTGAGTCAGCAAAAGAAGAGAAACATAGAATCCCAGAATGGTTTGGGTTGAAAGGCACCTTAAAGATCATCTAATTCCAACCTCCCTGCCGTGGAAAGGGACACTTCCCACTAGGCCAGGTTGCTTGAAGCCCCATCCAACCTGGCCTTGAACACTTCCATGGATGGAGCATCCACAGCTTCTCTGGGCAACCTGTGCCAGTGCCTCACCACAGTGAAGAATTTCTTCCTAATATCTGATCTGAACATCTTCTCTCTCAGTTTGAAGCCATTCCCTCTTGTCCTGTCACTACATGCTCCTGTGAAAAGCATCTGTCCACCTTTCTTGTAGGATCCCTACAGAAAGAGGGAGAGATGGTGACAAATCACTAACACTGAAAACAAACTACAGGATATCAGGCAGGAATAATTGGTCTAGATGGTGGAAATGATTAAAAAGTTTGACCAGTTAGAAAGTGATTGGAAGAAACATTTACAATCCAATTAATTAACTAGGGCAATCAAGCTTAATCAGATAGTCACTCAATCAACCTGACTGAACTAAGTGGATAATCTGTTGAACCGGCAAAGAAACCAAGTGAGGGAAATGCACTGAATTGTCAAAATTTAATGAAATGCACAAGAATTAATCCATTAACATTTAAAATTATCAAATGCAAAGATAAATATGTAGGATGTTCAGATGGAAACTAGTCCCATTTGGTGGCACATCTCACCAGAGCCTCAGAGGCATTAATGAGCAAAATAGATTTTGAAAGATGAAGAACAAGAATGAAGAGAATATGGCACAATTAGGAAAGAAGGTTTTCTGTGTTTGCTTGAAAATGAAATCATGCCAACAGCAAGAATCTTATTATTTTTAAAGCCTGCTTAAGCGTCACACATACAAATGGTGGGTACTGAGGTGGTCACCGCTTCTCTGTAGTAGTGCAGTACATACAAGGTTGAAAAAAAGGTGTAATTCTTCCTCTTTCTTCACAGGGTAGAGTCCTTAAGGTTTTGGCTCTGGGCTTATCCTCTGAAAAGTTCAAGTCCAGCTTGGTTCCTATGTCTGAGAGGTCTCGCTATAAATCTGCCCCAGTCATGCTATAAGACCCTGTCCAGCTCTTTTTGTCCAAAGCCTTCCCTTTCCTGGCTCAGGAGCCCTGCTGCCTTTGTCCTGCTGTTCTGTTTCTGCCAGGTCTACTGCAGTCAGCTTTCTGAGCAAACCAATTACTAAATCAACCCACAGGCTTTTTTTTTACAACCCTGCACTGTATCCAGCATGGGAGAGGTGTGGCACCTTGGTGCCAACACTGAGGGATACGGTGACAGTCTGCAATAGAGCAACTGAAACCAAAAAGCCTTGACCTTGTAATTCCAAATCAAATCCATAGCTCATAAATAGAAATGACAGCTGAATAAAACTACTGCATTGGGTTTTGTCCCCTGAAAAGTTTAGGAATCTGTAAAGGGGAACTAAGTTTTCTCAAAAGCAGTGCATGCCCTTTTAACTAACAAAAGTCCTTTATGCTGTAGTTGGAAATTCACAACCAGTGGCTGCCCATCAGAGTCTCAGGCAGTATCATTAAGCCTGTATGTTGCAATTCTTTTACTCTGAAGTTGTGAAAAAAGATTGGGAGAGAGAACAATGTTTAAAAGCTGCGAAGTGACTTTGGAGCACAAATTAATAGGAACCACACTCCTTAGTCCCCTAGGAGTTCTCAAAAATGCCATCATTACTGCCTGGCACTAGGACATGCCTTCCATCATGAGGATGAGAAGGGAGGCAGCTTTACCAAGTGCCTCCATAAATGAGGTGTACAGGGCTTTTATGAATTGAGCCTTTGAAAGCCCTTCTAGCAAGGCTTATTGATCCAGAAGTCACACATGGATGGCAAGATCTTAAATTGCAGTCAGTTTTTATTACATGAAAGAATTTTTAAGAACATACCTTTTCCCCTCCCTCCCTTTTTAAAATTATTGCCTGCTGAAGTTTTCTATAACTGGGAGGTTGCAAGCAATTAAATGAGTCAGCTGGATTCTGGGTCCAATTCCAAAAGTATAATGTTCATGGAACATGATTGATGGAGTATCAGTGAATTTGTAAGCATAGGCAGAGGTTTGGAAATGTTTTTTTCAGATCTACAAGGAAATATAAATATAAATTAGTCAACTCTGTAATAAACATTTATCATGTTCCAAAAATATCAGTGGTAGATCTTTCATTTGATGTGAATACAGATGAACAATGCAGCTCTTTGGATACCTAAAAACTTTGAGAGCTGAAAAGCAATCCATCTGGTTCTGTGAGATGATGAGTTGTGCCATACTGGGATCTAAGCTATTTTGGTGGAATTGGGTGCCCCACAATCCAGAGTAAATGATTTCTTGGAAACTACAGAATATTCCTTGCACTTAAGCCCAAATGATGGATTGGATTTTTAAAACATCATTTAGAGCTGTAAGCAACAACTGCATAAATCCAGCGTTAGGTTATGCGGTACAAAAACAAACAAACAAACAAAAATTATGAAATTTCAATATTTCTGTAATATGATCACTGTTGCTATTGGTTTCTAAAAAGACACAAAGACACTGTTGTCTCTTTAAGCACCTCATGGAATAACAGTGTATGTAGACATGTTCATGAACATCAGTTAATGAAGCCATAACCAGAGGAAAGCAGTTGCTCTAAGACCAGAAACATTAAGCACCAAGTTTTCTCAACAGTGTTAACTCAGCCCTCCTGTGTACTCTTGTTGTACACATCAGTAACAAAACAGTAGCAAAATGACTCACCTGTCTGCAAAAATTGCCAAGTGGCTTAGACAGCCAAGTAAAGGAAGTATTTCTTCCATAGGAGCTATTTCCCAAAGCAAAGGAAGTGAGTAACTATGCAGTTACTTGTGAGGAGTTTCTGCCAGTGGAATTACTAAAGCACAATGCACGTCATCCCAATAATTTTTGGAGCCTCAACTGTTTGCATCAGCTTGGAGATCTGCCCCCACATATTTATCAAATATTATATTTATATATTTATCCTTTTGAAGAAACAGGAGCCTAACAAGAGGTTTGATCACAACATTGCTGATTTGGACTTCAGTTACTTCATCATTGCTCATCTCTTCTCAGCCAAGAGAAGAGTCAGGTTTAAGTTACAGATGTTCTTTCACTGCAGATAGAAGAAGCTGAAGCTGCCACAGGATTTGTGATTATACATCTTGCTGTACCGTTATATAATTTTTTTTTTAGTTAACAACTGGTTAAGACAACTGAGGAATGGAAATAACCTTTTCTGTTCTATGTTGAAAAAGTTCTGTTCCAAGAGATGTTTGCACTGCTCATGTTTGCACAGAGTGCTTTGCCGTGGTCTTCCATGTTTATGGTATTTATCTTCTGTTTTCTTCTAGTTTCATCTTTGGAGCATTTCTACCTTTCTCTGTTCCCAGGTGAAATCAGGCAAATTCTCTCATTTGGACAAGCCTACTTCTGCTCTTTTTCTTTAGTCATAAAACATCCTTGCTTGTCTAATCTAATCACAAAACCTTTAGGGTAATTTTTATTCCATTATAAGTTTATATTGTAGTAAATAGTCTTCATCTTAACTGTTTATTTGTAGAGTGTGGACTAATTTGTGGCTTCATGTAGCCCCACTCAAATTATAATAAATGTGCCTCTTCTTGCTGGTTCTGTTCCTAGCAGTACCAGGCAGCAGCAGTAATGCATTACAGTTGTCTTTCTCAGAAGAATTCTCCCTGGTTCGTATGACTTTTTTTGATTTCCAAGAAAACGGTGCCTTTCTTTCTTGGACAATTAAGGTAATTGCTTAAACGAAGCTAAAGTGTCATGATGAGGCAGATGCCACCAAATGTTAATCAGTCATTCAAAATAACTCTTCCTACAGTGCAAGCCCACCATGATACTGTTCTATAAACACTACAGAGAAGTTTATTACGGTTTCCATTTATTCATCTTGCTATATAATCTCAAAACAGTAGTCTCAGATGACATGAAGAAAGTTTCTTTTACAGTTTACAGAGTCAAGCAATGGACTTGTCCCTTTCTCCCTATTTCTTTATCTTAATAGCATATAGGTGACCTTTCTTTTAGCACCTCAACATTCTGCTGATGCTGCTTGATTTTTTCAGTGTTTGAACAAAGGCCAGAAAAATATTTTCAGCGGATAGAAGAAAAAAAAAATTTCCCCTAAACTCAACTTGCAAAGCTAATTCAGTTTGCAGTTCTCAGTCTAGACCTCAACTGAACTGTCAGGGAATAAAATCTGTATAATAAACCAGTCATCTAATTCACAATATCACAAGATTCAATCTCCCTAGGCAAGATTTAGTTCAGACATTCAGGTGCTTTGTTGTATGAAGTTAGACAAGATGGTATTCATCTTTTGTGACTTCAGCTATCTGAAAGTTAGGCATCATGTCAAAGCTGGTCTCTAGGGTCCCTCTGTAGTCAACAGAGAGAAAAAGAGGCACTTCAGAGGGCAATTCATTCCACCTTTAACATCATCGCATCATCAGAGTGTCAGGAAGGGGACAATGCTTTGGTTGAAGAATTGCTGTCTGGGATTTCTAACAGCACTATCCTTTTAAAGCCAGTGGGTGCTTTAATACCCGTAATCTAGAAGGTCTGCCCACCAATTTCTCACTTGTGAATGAATAGGGTCAGGCAAGGAATCTTTAACAAACAGATTCTCTATCGAACATTCTCAACACTCACTGGTTACCACGCCAGATCAATCATTTTAGAGTAATTATTTTGCAGGAGTTTATTCAGAGTCTGTTAGAATAAACCCTGAAAAAAATTAAATGACTGTTGAGTGCAAGATTAATGTTGCTATCCAGGAATACTTCACAAAACCAGCATTGCCAAAACAAGCTTCATTCATGCAGCTTTTACTGGGTGCTTCCAGTCAGACCTAGAAGCTTCTCTGCGCTGGGAAACCTATGTGAATTCAGCCCCATGTTTTTCAGCCTCTCTAGATATTTTATTAATGGGTCTACAAAAGAAGGCATATTTCTAAAAAAACAACAAACACAGTTCTTTCTTTCACATTTAGGCAGGAACATCCAGATACAGATATGGTTTGTGAAGAGTGAAGTGGGTGTTGGTAGCAGCAGAGCTACAACCCAGAGCCTTCTAATGGAGCCCTGTAGATCATATTTGAGACCCCAAATCAGGCTTTTTGAAAAATCTACTTAAATTGAATTGCATTTGGAGATTGGATCCCATGCTGCTTTCCAAAGAGTGGTAATAGAAGATCCATATTAATTTTTCACTTACTTCCTTACCAGGAGGTGCAATTCCTTCTATTGCATTATCTTGTTTATTTTTATTACCCTTGTGAATGACTCTGTCACTTCTGTTTAAGCAGAAGCAGTAACTCAATCCCTTAATACAGCCTTAAACAACATTGCTTCTAAATGAGGTTAAGATCTATATTATATGCAGCATTTGTCTTGAACCTTAATTCAGCCTGCTTCTGAAAGGATATCTTGTTACATACAGGAGTAAGTGATTTCAGATCCAGTTCCTGGTGATCATTGAGTTCTAGACTAAATTTCAACTGACAGGAATTCTTAGGCATGATGCACTGTTAAGGTGCATGTCAGGGAATTTCTGTTCTATTATATTAATGTAATCAATGTTTCTTCTTTACCAGAAAAAAATTAAACCAAAGTGTCTTACTGAAGAGAAAATTGTACCAGTTGTGATGTTCTTTGGGGCTTTTTGTTTCATGACCATTCTGTTTTAATACTACTTTAAAAAAATAGCTTTAATAATTTCCTGTACATAACCCAATCCTTTTATTTCCATCTTTGATTTAAAGAGAGGTCCCTCTTGCGCAGTTCTAAATTGAGACACAATTTCCTCAGAGTTTGACCATACTTGCAGTTTCTTTTTTCCCATTCCCCTTGGTTTAGAAGCAGACTTGATCTGAATATTTCAGATAAAGACCAAGCTGTGTTTGAGTTTTCCCAAAGCTGCAAAGGTAAAGGGAGTTAGCAGCCTGATGTTCCACAGTATGCCCTCTTTGAAAAAAGGAAAGGGAAATACTCCCTCTCGCACAAAGTGCTTTGCATGAGCTAGTAAGAACATTATCATGTATCAGAATTATCTCTCATATTAGAATGATGGTTTTTAAAAGGGACTAGAGAACAGCCTTTCAGTGGGTCACATGAGTCTGGGAGTTGCTTCAACACAGACCAGAGAGCAGCTGTCACTTGGAAATGAGAGAGGGTCACAAAAAAGCCTTGTGTAGGTAAGAATTGCTGTACTGGTGTCACCTGTCTGACTTTGCCTGAAATAAATTAGGGAGTACTTGCACATGCTGCCTGATCAGCGGATCAGGAGGGAAAGCAGTGGCGAACAGATGGAGGCAATAACCTCTCCTGCCAATGCAGCTGGGGAAGGATGCATACCTAAAAACCAGAGGGACTCACCTGTTCCACAGCTACAAATAACTCCAGGATCTCACCACAGTCTGCTTTAACTCATTAGTGCTGACAGCTGGGAGCTGAAGTGGTGCTGCTAAGGCTGGAGCCTTGCACTGCCAGGAACTTGTGGAGGGGGATACCCCCACCTTGTGAATTTGTGACAGTGCAGTTGAAAGTACTTGGGGTCTGTTGACTCATAATGAGCAACACCCAGAGAAAAGCACAAGAGACAGGCTCTGCCTTGTCTGCAGTATTTGGGCCAAATACTCAGATCTCAGGGCCCTTCTGGGGCAGTTCTTGCTACAATTTCTTCAAGAAGGAGGTCTGTATTTTACCAAGTCTGTAAGACTCAGAGATGGGTGTTTCATGAAAGTACCGTTTTTGAGAAATACATTGTGTTTGTAAAGCATCTCTCTACCTTCAAGTGTGTGCATCCACTTAAAAGATGTTTGGGTCCAGACTAGGTGCTCTTAGGTTTCTTTTGCTGTTTTCCACTACAATGAAAAGCAATTTCCACTTGGATTTTGGAATTCTGAGCAGTATCAAGTAACTTTGATCAGAATTTGCGAGTGTCTTTTCATCATCTCATCCTAAAACTGTAACAGATATTCAGTGCTTCATCTACAGAAAATTTAATAACTTAGCCAGCATCAAAAATTGTTTGACACCAAATATGCATTGCTGAGTGAAAGTAGTGATTTATAACATTGCATGAGAGATGTTAGTATCTAATTTACTGCATTAATCAGTGAATGCCAGATCAGTTTGCAGATTGCATGTAGATCAGTTTAATCTGTCATCTTAATTGTCAATGAATTTTTTAATGTTGAGTTTACTTTAACTGTTTTCCACGCTGCTCCTCACTGAGATGGAAATAGCAGCATAATAACTCTCCAGTGCCCATGTGAGACTGTGCAGGCCTCATGGCTGGTTTTGTGCTGCTTTCCACATCTGAGGTTCCCTCAGCCAAACCTGAGTTTTGCTGACATTTCCATGCTTTGATGTGTGCCAGATGGAGAGAGCGCTGTCAGCCCTGTCAGTGCTAACATGGTAAAAAGTTGTGTCTTTGGTGCTCTGAGCGAGGAGATTTCAGGGGACAGAACCAAGCTGAAGTGACCCAGAGCTCTCTCAGACATGCTGCACTAGCATGTGGCAGTGGCTCCAGTGATTCTGTCACCCTGTGCTTGTGACCAGCATTTGGTGACACACTCGGCATCACCTTCCACTTGAGAGCATCCATGGTCTTACAGGGGGTGAGCAGCATGTTTATTTCTATTTATTTATTTATATATATTATTTTTATAATAAATATATTTTATTATATATAATTTTCTAATACATATATATTACAATTTTCCAATATATAAATTCTATTATTTTCATTACATATATCTATTCTAGCTTGTTTTTATTCTAGCTCATTAAAAAAGCAACCTGGTGGGACAAAGCTATTCCAAGTGCAAACTTAATATGTGTTTTTGGCAAAGCATAACAAAAAAAAATTAATGGAAGAAAACAAGTTTTCACACCTTCTCCCTAGACTCTAGGAGGTTTTTTTAAATTGGAAAATATGTTAAAGGCATAAAGAAAGCATGAAATATATGAACTGAAAAAAAAATTTGAACAATAGCAAGTTTCCTGAAGCTAACCAATGTTTTATTTCAGGTCAAATATAATCTTTTGAAGTACTGCTGAGCAAACATTTTCCTCTGCAGGAGACATTTTCATTTTAGATAGCTCTTAAAAATGAGATTTTTTTTTTTCTGTGAAAAAAATTATGCTATTCTAAAAAGTAGCAAGGCCATATATTCCCCACAAAATGGTTTTGTAGGGGTTTTTTTTTTCTGTCACAGCAAAAAGAGACTTATCCAAGGTCTTTGTCAAGCAAAGAGGCTCATCCAAGGTCACAACAGAAGAACCATTTTGGAAATCCTGACCATCAGATTCCTGACTGGACAGGCAGCATTTCTGGAGGTCATTTGCTAGCAGTGCAAGGCCCCTGCACACACAGAGGGAGTCTGGTTTGAAGGACCCCAAGAAAAGATGCTGGACTCTGCTTGTTTGAGCTGTTTTGTGCTCAGTTCTTGATTATTTAATTCTTTCTTCATTTCCCTCAGTACTGGGGAAAGGATACCAGGCTTTTTATTTCCAAGAATACCCTGGATGACTGATAATTTGGATTTGGCACCCTGTCTTTGCCAGGTCTCAGTTCCCTGGGCTGCCCTACTGCTCTGCTGAACAGAGAATGCAGCTGCTGCTGCTGTGAGCCCAGAGGCCTCTGAGCTTTCTGACCCTGTCACCACCCATGGGACCTTGGATCATTGATTTTATCCACATTAGATGCTAGGGCAAGGCGCTTTTATCATCTTTGTGATACCTCATTGACAGACTGTTTAAAATTATATTGCTCACTAAAAAGCAGCAGTAATGACCTGTGGGATGGGAAGGAAGGGCATGGTCCAAGTGGAGCTGAGAGTCTTTGCTGTAAGTGCAGCTGCACAGGAGTCCTGCTGCTGTCTCTCAAGAGATCCTGGAAAAGGAGGCAAGGCATTTTTCCTGGGAGAAGGAGTGGGGCAGTCGATTTTGTTGCTGGTATTTCAGTATTTTAGACTTTCTGTATGAACATTCCCAGTATCCTACGGTTTGCCTTCCTGGCTTTGAGATACTGCAGTGCAGTAAGCCAGTGACATTCTTTATGGTGGTGAACTGCATCCACATCCCATTAAGTTAAAGCCCTGGGAGAGCTGGAAGTCGGGTATTTTAACTATTCTCTTTGTAAAAAATATATAGTGGACATATAAAACCTTTGCACCCAGTATAACTTTACTATAGCACCATGGGTAGCCTAAGGTGAATGGAAGTGCAAACACAGTGACCAGTGGGGCAGAGTAAGAAACAGGAGGAGTGTCTGTCCCCTAAAAGGGCTGCCCTTGTCCACATAGCCACTGCCAGAAGGAATTCCTAATGAAATGTGCACAAAAATTTATGTCAATGATTTCTTGGGCTTTTAAATTGATACTTCAAGATCAAATGTAGACACATGCAAAGTAGCTTTGAGGTTTCCCCTAGTCTATTTTATGGCCAAAAGAAAGTTTGGTGGTTCTTTTTTGATTATTCAGTGTGTTTGTGCACTTTGTACTGTCAAGTGAGTGAGTAAGCTTGCTTACTGTAACCCTGTCCTAAACTGGTGGTGTTTTTTGCCAATACCTTCTTTGAAACAGCACCATGATCCATTAGATATTTGGTGGAGTGTACGCTTAATTTCATTGCTTCTTGTAGCTGGTAAATTGGTTTATATTTCTCTTTTCTTAATTCCTGGTACACCTAATTATTTTCTGATTGCCAGTCATTTGGAATACTGTGCATGTGTGGCATTTGAGGGTACTCTACTACCCCTGCCTGCCACAAGACCAGAATAACCCCATTGACTTTGCTGTGGGGCTACTATTTCATAGTCTCTTTTTATCATTTGTTTTTTACCAGAATGTTTGTTTGCTAGGACTTGATGAAGAGCTGTGTTTCTTCCTGATTCTTTATTTTGTATAATGACTTGTTGAACAGTTGTAAAGGATTTGCCTGCCAGGAAGAGATACATTTGCATTTTATAAATAGATTTATCTAAAGTCAACAAGGTGTTATGGTTTGCTGAAACCTACCCAGCTGGGAGGAGCATTTTACATAATAACAGCAGTAGCAAGTTTGTGAGAATTTAATACTACTGCTGACAGTAATTAAGTGAGTAATTAATGGCCAGCTGAGTAAGTGAGCAAAATGGGGGGAAAATGGGTTGGAAAAATCTTGAAGGGGAGCTTGCACTAAACAGAAAGTTTATTGACAAAGAGGATATAAAGGGATATTTTGGGTAGACATACAGTTTATGGTAGCAAATTTAAAGATGAGAACTGCTAAGAAAATGACTGCTCGAAGTAATTGTATGAAATCTCCTGAGAGTTGATTGCACAATTTATTCATTGAAGGGTAAAGGTTTTAGAGAAAACCTAGAGTCAGAGAGGGAGGGAGAAGTCATGGTCTCCTTGATCTGTCTTTACTCATAGCAACGGTTTGTTAAAATTCCTATCACTGCATTTAAAATAAGTTCAAGAGCCATTTTAATATTATGTAACTACTCCATTTTTAGTCTAACTGCTCTACTGCTGCTGGCAGCCCACAGGCACCTCAACCTCAGGGCATGGTTATTCTCTGTACTGATATTGGTCAACTCTTGCAATCCTCTCTGCATCTCCTTGTACTTTTGGAAAGTGATCTCATGTGGAAAGCATTAATCCAAGAGTATGTCAGCATGCCACAAGAGAGCAGAGAGTCTGCCTGAAACCGGGGTGGTAATGTTGGAATTGTAATGTTACCACTTTTTCCATTTTTCCCTGGTATCTTCAGTATGTACCTTGGCTTACACAGAGCTACTCACTTTGTTATTCACTGGCATCTCTTTGTTTTCAGTAAGTGTTCCCAATTTTCATAAGTTTCATGCACATTCAAACATGAATAGAGGTCCTCAGGCAGAGATGTGGACTCCAGGCAGGAGTCTTCTCCAGGCTTTTTTTGATGTTCTGGGCCACTGACCTTCAGCAGCTTTGCTCCTGGGACAATGTCATTGAAGCATGGCAAGGCCTTGGAGCACAGCCTGGGACACTGCCACACAGGGCTGTGCTGGCCCTCTGTCCCTCTGGACTGGCTTCAGAGCACGGAGATGTTGGCAGTTGTTGGTGCATCCAGCTGGAAGAGTCACCCCTGACTCACTGCATCCATGACTTGCTGGTGTTCAGCGATGTGTGGAGATGGGGGGACACTGAGAGTTTCCTTCTCCTTCCCCAGAACTAAAAGCTGGGAGCATCCATGCACATGGAGTCCCTCCCTGTGGTGAACGTGTTGTGTGTAGTCACTGCTCTCCCTCACAGCAAGAGTTCAGGTGCAATTTCATTTTGCCCATTCTTTGTGGGTTTGAAGCATCATTGCTCACTTTTCAAACAAAGTGGAAATCAGCTGCTTGATGACAACTTGTTGCTTTCCCACAACTGCAGAAGTTGGCACGGTGGAAAGGGGCACAACAGGAAACTTACTTCTCCAAGCAAGCTTCTGCTTCTACCTGGAGCAACAATTGCTCTTCCACTGTGGGGCCACTGCTTTGCCCAGTAAGGGATTGGCTGTGGTGTGGGGATGAGTCCCTGCACTCTGCTGAGGGACCCCATGTGCATGCTCAGGGCTGTGCTGATTTGTGATATTCCACCTGCCATCCCCAGCAACCCATCTGCACTAAGGCCAAAAACCTTAATAGTGCTGATAGCTAAAGCAGAGAGACTGCTTAAAACACTTACAGAAAGAGAACTGCATTTTAGGAATGAAAAGTTTCATTCCTATCTAAAATGCTGTTTGAATACAGTTAAGCCTCATATCTTTATTTGTGTTTTTCATGACCAGGCATATGAATATAACTCTCTTGTTAACTGGATTGGCAATGCTAAAGGAGAACTTGCTGAGATGCTGCTATTGCAGGGTTGAGGGAGAGGTTATATCTTACCTGTGTGGAATCAGCTCTTGATGAGCTATGAAAATATTCTTCAGTCTCTTCTTTTTCCTTGAATCTGGGCATCTTCAGTCCAACTGGTACAGGAAGCAGCAGGAGTCAGAGAGATTTTCTGGTGTGGGCAATTTACAGGCTCATTTAGGTGATTGAAATTGGTTGACAAGTATCTCAGTTTGATCTTCTTTAAATGTTATTGATGTTTGAGGTCTTCTTGCTGGGCTGTTTTTAAGAACCAAGAATTGAAAAAAATCTGCTGTGTATAGTGTCAGTGTTGGTTGTGCTTGGAACTGCAGAACTAGCAGAGGCAAAGATAACACTTACTTTAATAATTGAAAATGGATTTGAACGAAGCCTCCTAAGAAGCAAAAGGTGGAAAATTACACGTATTTCCTATCTAATCAGCTCTTACAGTTTCCCCAAGAGGCACACATTTGGAAGGACAATTTTCATGTCTTTTCTCCAGCAGCCTTGTTTTATTTCACATTCTTCCATGTTTGATGCTGAGGTAGGACCTGTGCTAAATCTGCTCCTGTTGTCTGTAAATAAGCTTAGAGATCTTAACCACCTCATGGCTTTGTCAGCGTTCATCTTTCAGTGAGCCAGCAATCAGTGTGCTGGTGTTTCCCATGGAAGAGATTGTTCCCTGGTAAGAGCTGTTCTCTAAGCCTATTCAGACCCAGAAAAGTCTGATGGGAATAGCAGAGGCTAATAATAGATATTGGACCTTTTTATTTGCCCTCTACAAGGTATGAATTTCGGAAAATCCACAGGAGGTCAAAGAAAAGGGTTTTTTGGCTTTGCTTTTGTGGGGATTTTTTGTTTGTTTGTTTTTTTTTCTTTTAACCAGCTGCTTACTGTTACAAATATATAGTATTCACTTGTTTTAGGAGAAACATGAAACCTAGGGGAGAGGTTTTTTTGTTGTTGTTTTTTTAATCTCACAAAAATGCAGCAGTACCTAGAAAGATGCAATTGTATCTGAGGGAAAAGATAAACTAACAGTAAATACAACCTGATATTGAAACAAGGGCAAGGAAAAGCGACCAAAAGAAATGAGATTTGGGATTTTAATAAAATTACTCTATCCCACTGGATTATTCTAAGTCAGAATGTTCATATTTATGGATGAAAGCCTTAAAGATCTACTGTGTTTGATGAAATTTAAAAAAGGTCCAATGACTGTGTATGCACAGTATTTCATACAATATGTATTCTCTGTCTCTTTTGGCCCTTTTCAATTCAGTAGACACCACAGAATATGTAGGTATTGCTGTAGGATGGAAATCACACTTTCATTATAAAGTTCACTGCTGCTGTTTACATGTTTGCTGTTAATTTTTGGATGTGCAGTTGGAGCTGCTTATTGACTGGTAACAAATCACCAGAAAAATATGTGTGTTACCATGAGTCCTAGCAAAAAAAGCCAAAAGAAGCAGCTATAT
This sequence comes from Geospiza fortis, assembly GCF_000277835.1. Lineage (NCBI taxonomy): Eukaryota > Metazoa > Chordata > Aves > Passeriformes > Thraupidae > Geospiza > Geospiza fortis. Next base: position 149,090 of record NW_005054550.1, on the reverse strand, counting down.
TTTGTGCACGATTAAGTTCTAGGGGAAAACATTATCTTGTCATTTACTGCACTCAACAGTTTTGGTGAAGACCCTAAGCCAACTTTCCTAATTGAAAATTGAGAGAGTGTGAAATCCATCTAACTTTTTCTTTCCACATTCTTATTTCATTATAGTTTTTAAAGGAAGCTATATTTCTCTGTAAATTCAGGGAAAATACATCACACCAACACTATTGTTGGAAAGTCATTCAGTCAAAAGATAGGAAAAGGAACACGACCTGGTCAAAAACATTTCTGAGAGAACGCAGAAGGTCTGGATATTCTGTATGCTGCACAACTCTGGAGAGAGTTCTTGCTACTGAAAATGTGGCAGTGAGCAAGTGCCAGCTCCTCAGGTGTGCTGAGAGCTCTCTTCTGTGTAAGCAATCCTGCTGGCATTAGGCAATGCTGAAGGAGCAGATGTTTGAAATTTGTGTACTAAACACAGCATCCCTACTTTGAGGCAGCAGAGACAGAAAGCACATTAGAACTGAGCTGGCTGAATTATTGGCATGAGCATGTTCCAAACCACTAAGTTCCCTCTTGAGTTTCCTGTCCAACATTTTATTTTTGTCTTAATTCAAGTGTTTTCAAATTTCTGGGGTTTATGACAGCATTACTCATGTGTTGAAACCCCTAAAGTCAGTTTTCTAACCTAGAATTGATTTGAATTTTTTGTTCTGTGAAAACTTTGGGTATTTTTATTTTCTGGTTAGATAAATTTTGAAATGTTGACATTGTCTTTGAGGTGAAAATTCTGTCTCTACGTGGCTCTAATGAGCAAGTTTTCTCTTTTTGTGGTAGCTCACTGTGGGAATGCTGCACCTTTAATCTGCAGGGCAGGGGGTGCTCTCTCAATGGGAAGTTATTTGCTGCCCTCTGTCCTGCCTTCATCAAAGGTGTGTTCATTTTCTACTGTAAATTATTCAAGCCACACTGTGAAGACAGAGTAAATAATTTCCTTACAGGTTTTTTTATGCCTGTTATCATAGCATCTCAGTTCCTTACAAATGTTAATGAAATGAACATCACAGAGCTCTTGTGATGAGTTTATTCCCATTTATGTTTAGGAAGTGAAGTAAGAAGATTAAAGGCAGTTTATGTAACTTGAAAAATGGGTGAGCTTTCAGGCATTTACAAACACAGTCTGTTTTTTCTGCCTGTAGCAGGCAGTCTAATAAAAAAGAGAATACTTCCTCCTACAAATGCATCCTTAGGCAATGATAGTAACAGTAAAAATGTCATTGCAAATATTAAAGACAGGAATTATGAAGTATTGACCAAATTTGACTGCCTGGTGTGAGAAACATGGAATCCAGTCTTTTTTCCAAAGCATTTTTGAGGACAATGTGTTTTCCAGATATGTCTCTCACTTGTCTCATTTGCAGCTGCAGCTACTCGGGTTCCTTGCTGATCTGGATACAAGTGTCCTGGGGTAGGTGGCTGGAAAAAGGAGAGCAGTGTAACTTGCTGTGAAAGTTGTGATTTATGTGATCTGCCCTGTATCATGTGGAGTTCAATGGCCATTTGCCAAGGATGGCTTCACTCCCCTCAAACATGAACTTCTCTTTCACTTCTCTCACTTTCTTTCCTCCTTTATTTCATAGCTTCCAAATTCTCTAATGATGAAAGCATGGGCATTAGTGACTTGTATCCACAGCAAATTTACTTTGTCCTGGAATATGGCTATCCTCAGCACAAAGGGAGCCAGCAGCCTTTGAATGTCTGTGCTGCTGGAGGACAGGAGATAAAGAGTGAGGAAATATGTAGCCATCAGAAATGGCAAGTCATGGAAAATCAATAATCAGAAACTCCCCCAAATTCTCACTATCCTTTTATAGCTAGACAGCAGCTCTTCTGTTTTCACACAACCTCTCAATCCCCCAAGTAATGTTTCTGTAAATATCTGAGTCAAAGCTTTGAACTCAAGCCAAAGAAGGGGCAGAAGAAATTGAACAGTTAATGACAAATACTTGTGACAGACACATATCATCAACAAAGTTGTACAATCCCAGATTTTTAGTGACATTTACTGGAGGCACTAAGCTGCAGCACTAGCCCATTGGAAAACATTTTTTAAGAGATGTAATCAAATAGTAGGAAATTTTCTCTTTTGAGAGGTAAACACATAGGGTTAGATAGATATGGTGAACTTCCATGGGTAGGTATTTTTTGCTACATATATGCAATTAAAAATGGAAAATTTTCGCATTGTGGGCATATAGGGTCTTGCCTTGAGAACCACTGAAATAAACTCAACTCTGTACAATGGGGCTCCTTAAGGATAGCCCAGAGAGAAGCTGCTTGCTGGTAAAATGTGACAAGGCTGTACATTTATCCCAGGTCTTTGGAATTTTTGCAGAGTACAAATGAGACAATTTTTAAACCACAACCAAGTACTGTCCTATTAAGCTCTTCTTTTTTAATGTGTCCTCAGCAGGACACATTAAATGTGCTTCACCTGACTGTGTTTGTCCCAAAAGCTTTTGGTAGAATTAAAAATTATGGTCTAAGAAGTTGAATGTAGCATGTGAAGGTATAATTATGTTCAGCTTCATTAAACCCTGCATGATAATTAGCAGCGTAGCCAGTTTGCCAGATAAGAGATATTTTTGTGGATGCCTGCAAGAGTTTCTTCTCCATCCCACCTGGGCAGGTGTGGTGGCAGGAAGACAAAGTTTCCCCTTTTGCAGTGATCAAACACCACAATCTTTCTGGCCAAGTTCCTCAGAGACAGACCCACCAGAGCTTGCCAGCACACTGTGATTTCTCTGCTGGTCAAGGGACAGGGAGGGAGAGAAGAGGAAACCCAAGTCAGAGAAAATCTGTTGAGAACTGAAATACGTCGCCTTGGGTCCCACAGTGCGAGCAGAGAGCTGCTGATCCTGCATAAACTAAGCCACATGATTTTCCTCTTTCCATCCTGATAGAGGAAAAGGAAAGCAAGTCCAAAAGCATGGGCACTAAAGATCCCAGGCTGTCATTTGTCTCCAGACTCTGGTACTGCCAGGGCTGGACTGTGTTGAGAAGCAGGACCTGTGAGGTACAAAGTCAGCTCTTGTTCCCCAAGGAGTTGTTTCTACTTTTCTACTTTCAATTTAGAGCCTGAAATGCCATTTATTTAATGCTGCTGTTTAAATAATGATTTATAAGCCTCCAAGCCAGCCGTGGTACAGCTTAATTACTGCTGTAATTTATGGATGCCACTGGCTACATAAACACTGCTGTAAATATAAAGGATGTCTCCCACAAATTTTACTCTGATACTTATTTGATACCATTCATTTTCCTTTCCCAACACGTCTTCTGTGTGTGAGTTGAGGCCACTTCAACAATCCAGGTCATTCTGGTTCACTTTGCCAGGAGTAATTGGGTCTGGGAACTGAAAAGATCAAACGTCTGTTTTTCTTGCAAAGTATTTTAATTAAAATTTGAGTTTCCTTGAGCTTGGATGCAAACATCTGCATTAAGTGGCCCATTAAAAGGATTATTTGTATTTGGGCTTTTTTTGGTTATCTATTTGTTTTACTAGTTAATCATCTCCTTTCTCCAATTCATTTTGCCTTTGTGCTCACAGTAAGCAAGCAAACAAGATGGGAATAAATCATACACTGTAACAGAGCCCAGCCATTCCCTGGGCTGCAGCTTTGCTATTTGTGTTCTCTAACCTATACAAGGAGCACGTATATATTGGTCTAATGCAAATCTGAGCTAATTCAAGCCCTGTCTCCAAAGAGATGAATGGGCATGTAAATCTGCTGCTTTGTTTTGGAGGAATAGCTCCTGGAATTGCCTGATTCCCAGTTGCAACTGACATATTTCAAATACTACAGTCAGTTGGCTTCGGGAGATTTGTGCCCCTAGGCTACAACAAAAAACACCTGGGAAGACAAGTAGGTTCTCTTGAATGCCTTGGTACCATTATAATTAGTGTTAATGCAGTTGTGTGCTTGGAAAAGTGAGTGCCTTTTAAAAGTTATAATTAATTGCGTAAACAGAACAACCCCATTGCCTACAATTACCACTCCTCTGAATCTCTGCGTATCTCTGCAGCTGCTGAAGTAAAACACGGACATTGCTGAAAAGATTGCAGATAAACTGAGTGGGACATGAAAGCTGCTACTAAACATGGGCTTCAAAACCATCTGTGGGCTAATTCAGAGAGACAAGAGTACTTCTGAATTTCAGTAGAACTTAAGGATTTTTTAAAGAGTGTTATGGTGTTGCTGACTCATGGAAGTGCTCTCCTAACTTTTCTTTGGGTGGTACTTCCAACAACTGAGTGCTATTCAGGCTCACTGCATGCCCCTAGGAGAAGAGATCACCTACTGAGTTACCAGAGCCCCTTCTCACAGCTTTGTAGTGCCCACTTGCACATGACCTGAGCCCCAAGTGTCTGGCTTGTGGCACGTGAAAAGTTGCTCTTACCTAGGGAAGGCTCTCAGCGGTGTCTCTGAGGGTGCATTTTTTGTAGGAAGTTCAGCAAAGGCAAGGAAGATGCCATCTCACTACCTTAAACCCTCACCAAGGAGCCCACAGAAATTGTCAGCAGCCAGCTCCACGTTACTTGGGCTATTTTCCCTGCAAAGCTTCTCCTCTGTAGTCATGCCTTGACCCAGACCGGAATACAAGGGCATTGTGCAGCCTGTATGTGGCAAGCCAGAATTGTGCTAAGGAAAAAAATCGACCTGACAATAACACAGAGCACCCTTTTGAGGATCTATCGTCCTTTATTAATAAAGTTTGGCATGTATTCCCCCCACTCCTGAATGATTTGCACCATAAAATAAGCTGGAAGAGAAATAGTGGTTGTTTTCCTACATGGTTCATTAATTTTTAGTTTTGGCAGGCAATATAAATAAAAATATCAAGTGCATATCTAATTGAATCGCCAGTGATTTCCAACTCCCTGTAGTACCAGAGAACATGATGTAGCTGCACTCTTTAGTGAGCATGGATGAGTTAGGCAAACAATGGCTCACTCTGCCCAGAGGCTTTGGTTTAATCTGGAGCATTTATCCATTTAATATGAGACAGGGCAGTTATTGCTGCAGGGGGGAATTCACAGATCTCTTTGTTCTTCCAAGCTTGTCTTCCAGCAGTGACTGGAAGCATGTCTTGGCACATTCAGGAAGGTGTCAGTGAACTGTACCCACACTCAGATTTTTGTGGAAGGAACTCTGGCATTTCTCAAGATTAGACTCCTCCATACACACTGACTTCAAGTTGTAACTGAATTAATTCCTGCCTCCTTCATGTGTCTGATCTAGAGCATGGACCTCTTTAAAAAAAAAACAAAAAAAGAAGGCTTTGTCCTAAGTATCATCTCAAAGCACTTGGGATGAGAGAGTTCCTACAGTAAGGAAAATTATACCTGTCAGGCTACTTGATATCTGACTTCTCAGCTGTCAGGGGAATCAAGTGCCTCCAGAAAAGGATGGTTCTTCTAGAAAATTGCTCAGGATCATTTCTGAGTGGATGATATTGACCTCTAATTGTAATGTTTGATGACCTCATTTCATAAGAACTGTCTCCTTTGCACATTGCTGGATGTCTTTTGCTGCTTAGCACAGGTAAAATGAACTGGTGCTTTCTGTCTCTGGGTGGATGTAGGTTGCTGTGGGCTCCCTGACTCAAGAGAGTGCAGGAGCAGGAGTAGGCATAGAAGAGAAAGAAAAGTACAAGTAGAGATTGAACTGTTTTCTCTCCTGCAGAGAATATGACAACACAATGCACCCAAAGCAAAGGTAATGTATGTTGCCAAAAGAGCATGATGAAAACTTGTGCTCTTTCTAAATCCTGTAGCCTTGTTACTCCTGAGCTACCCAGAGAGGATATCAGCTTTCAGGACTGCCAGTGGAGCTGTAAATTCACACACAATTAAAAACCTATCATGTGTATAGTGTTGTTCTTGAGAAGTACCAGAGCAGGATGCAGGATTTAAGCCCTCCAGAGGTCAAAGCTGCCTTCCACATTATAACACCAGAAAGACACGGGGAACTGAAATTCTCTATTAGGTAGCCTATTAGACATTTGACAAGATCAAATAGGTAAAAAAAATTATCAAGTAAGTATTGAATTGAGAAGATTTCACAAGGTGCTCATCCCTTCAATGTTATGCTATGACCTGTTGGTTGAAAGGAAGGCAATTCGGTTATCTGAAGTGTTTTTGTTGTTTTTTTCTTCTTTTTCTCTAGGATCTGCCTCTCTCTCAAAAATGGCTCTGGAGGGTTCCTTCAGCTGCTGGAATGGAACAGTGATCAGGCTGGGGCAGGCGTGTGACTTCATCCAGGACTGTGCTGAGGGAGAAGATGAGGGAGATATGTGCAGTGAGTAAATCCCAACCCCCAGGTTGCACCATCCTTTTCCAGAAGCATTGATTGGTTTGAACTTTACTGTCTGAGACTTCAGCACCAACAGACTCATTTGGTGCTATCAAAAGACCTGTATCCCCTGTAGCAGATGCCCTTTCCTGGATGTCTGCCTGGAGTGCACCATTTGATATTTCTGAGCTCACCTACATCTGTTCTGCAGCAGCTTCTTAACATGCTCTTGGTGCTTCATCCCTCCCAGTGTCCTGATCAAAAATGCAAAGGAAGCATAGCTGAATAGCTAGATGCCTCCCAGAATCACAAAATGTGTAGTTGGTGAGAGCCTTTAATCAAAATATAGTGCAGCATGTGGCAGAGGGGGAGAGGAAGGAGAAAACTTCTAAGATGAAAAATGAGTAGAGCCAGTAGCTTGTCTTTGACCAGCTCCTGTGTCTTTGTAATTGCTCTGGTTTTCTACCCTCACTTCAGGAGTCAATAGTCCAATAACATACAGCAGAAGATGGATAGCAGCCTGAGTTTTCTAAGAACTTGCTGTGCCTGAGTACTGTCAAAAATGTGCTGTGAGATACTTTAGGACCTTCCTTTGACCATCTTGAAGGTGCCTTATCACTTTTTCCATACCTCTGTACATTCTGCCTCCAGCATCCTCCCATCTGCCAGCCTGCAAATAGCTAGGACTGGTGGGTTGTCAGCTGTATGGTTGTCTGCAGGGCAAATATATCAAGAAAAATAAATATTGAGAGTTTATTATTCAAAGTATGTACCACAGCTGATCTAGCCTGTGGGCTGTTACAATAGAACCATGTTGATTTGGTATGTAAAAAACATGTTTGCTGTTTCTAGCAAGAGCTTAACATGAGTGATATACAACTTCTAGCAGATTTCACTTCTGCTAATAAAGAAATAAAGTTACAGACTTTATTGGTGTGAAGAACATTGGTTTGACCTGGGATCATCTAGGAAACTAGTTAAAAGCTTGAAATTACAAGCTTCTCCATCATTTTAGATATTGTTACAATTTGAAATTATATTCTTTAATGACCCACTCAGTGGACATTAGATTCACAGGAACAGTGTCAGCACTGTGGACTTGCAGCTTCTTAGAACCAATAATGTTTCATATTAGCAATATTGAAACCTTATTTCCATCTAAGACATTTCAAATAGAACTCTAAAACCCCATAATGGCATTTCTGTTGTGTTCTACTCTGTAATTTAAAAAAGGTCGAATGCATTTTCATTTCATTGGAAGGAGAGAAACATTATTTACCCTCAGCTGTGTGCTCAGACACACTTTGCTGCCCGTGTGCCATGAATGGCTCTGCCTTGTGGGAGTAATCCCAGGGGGAAGAGCAGAGGTCACAAGGGGGAGTTGTACTGATCATGGATGTAAACTAAATACCACATGGGATGGGGCAGGCCTGGAGGAACATGCTTGCCTGGTATTTCACACCCTGGGTGCACTTGTGGTGGGTCTGTTGTTCATATTCACATATCAGAGGAGGGTGGCTCTGCTTTTGCCCCTTGCTGCCACCCTGTACCCATGGTGAGCCCAAGCAGCCAATGCCTCTCTGGCATATGTTGTCCACAGGTCTTGGTTTGGTTGTCTTTTCTCCCTCCATTCATCTGTAGCTGTTTCTACAAGGCAATATGGCACTTGCAGCTGTGTTGGCAAAGGAATGTACAGAGAATGTCTGTGAGAAAATGTAAAAAGCAGAAAACATTTAGCCAGCTGTTTAGCAGAGCATCACTCCCAGCTTGAGGAGACCACGTGGCTTGCATTCACCCATAGGTACAAGAAATGAGAGTTCTTACTTCCAGCTAAAAGGTCCAAAAAGCACTGTCTTCCACTCAAGGAACAAAAAAGCATGGCTTGCCTGAGCAAGAGCCCTGGATATGCCTGCTTATCCACCTACAAGCCTGCTCAGTTCTATGGCTGATCCTTCTGCTTTTGCTTCTTTACAGTGCTGAATATTGTTGGCATAAGGTTTCTTACACTAAACAGAGAAGTGATCTAATGTTTGAGGTGTCAGATATATCTGAGTGGCAGCCTAACACAAAACATATGTCATCTTTCAGCATTTTAGTTGTCATTTTACTCCTGAGCAACACAGATATTTTCATCAGCTTTTTGCAAGTGTGGTAAAAAGCGATTCAGATTTATCAAGCAGAGAAAAGGGTTTCCCAAATGGTTCTGCTTAGACAAAAGAGCTGTCAGAAAAAGATGAGCTATGCTCAAAACTAAGGCGAGATGTTTTAAAAATGCATTATCAAAGGCTTCTATCTTTGAGCTTCAAGGAGGTGTTGAGGTTTTTTTTTGCCTCTCACATTCTTTCAGGTTTACAGGTTTTACAATAAAACTGATTGGTTTTATTAAGATTTTAATTTTTTTTCCTAATTATTTGAATTTTGTTCCTGTCTGAGCTGAAAAAGCTCTCTCTACAGCCTGCTGTTTGCTAACATCTCTTTACTTATTAATGGCCAGTGAAACGTCATGGTGCTTACTCTGCTTTGCAACCAATTAGTCTGTGTAGAAACTGTAAAAGCAGAGAGGGATGACCCCTAGAGAAAAGCATGTTTGAGTCATAATCAGATATCCTTGCAGGAGTAAAAGACAGCTTCAAAGAGGCAGATGAGGGACGAGAGGCTGAGCTGCATGTGTTTGTTGGCTCAGGATCAGACACACAGATTCACCAGCCTGATGGAAGTGCCATGCTAGAAGTTACTTTGCATACACTGCAGACACACATTAATACTCCAGATAGCCCTGGTGGTGTGTCTCTGCTTGGAAATTCCTGCCTTTCCAGATACAGAAACTACACGTGGCAGCCACCATGGCAGGCTTTGACTCTAGGTTTCTGCTGAAATAATAAATTGAAAGATAGATTCCTCTGTAAAAGTACTTTCTTTAATGGTGTAGTAGGTGGAGCTGGGTGCCTCTGAAGAGCAACCTTGAACAAGTCCCTGGTTGATTGTACTCAAACAATCTGAATTCCCCAGCCTTCATGTGACTGTTTGGACAAGTTGTCCCCCATATGAGGTTCTGGGAGCTCTTCCCATTCATCACTGTGTCCCTTGCTTGCCTCTAGGTAGGATGTTTCTTATTTCCAAGGCTGCAGCTTCTGTTAATGAAGTCCTTATCTTCTGTCTTGAGCCAGCTCTAGGGTTTTCTCATATTTGACTGAGTGGAAAGTTCAGCATATCTGGTGAAAGTTCACAGCTTGTGCCTTAAGCTTCAGCAAATTTATCTATTAATGCCAAGCAACAAATTCTATATAAGTAGTTTACCAAATCACTCAACAAATGGATAGAACTTACTGCAGAAAACCCCAACCAATTTTCTCTTATTGTAGTAATCACATGTAATATGCATTGTGTGGTAGAAGACAGACACAAAAACTCATATTATTTACTAACATAGATGGGCAGGGCTCTGTTTTACAGAAAGGGTGAATTTGTTTTAGAAGTTTTTTACTTCTCTTTTTAATTAAGAGTATCTGGGATTTTGGTTATATAATCTTTCACTGCAGGGCAGCAAGTCAGAGCAAAAGTTAAAACTTTACTGAAAAGGGATGCATGTAATTCTGTCTAGTTCGAAACTATTTTACTTTCTGTGACAAATTCATTAAAAAAAATTCATCCTTGGAAAATATTGGCTAATCAGTCCAAGCATGTTAGGCAAGTAATGGATATATTCTAAAAACGGTAACATTTTAAATAATGGAGGTGCCAGTAGTATATTTACTTTATAGACATCCAGAACTTCAAGGTACAATTAACCCAGGACTGGTTCTTCTGTAAATTTGAACCCATATTTTCTATTTCCATAAAGAGTTTCCATAAAGATTACCCAAGTCTCTCCTGAGGTTGCACTTCCACATTTTATGAATTTTAGCTGGAACAGGAAATAATGTCCTCTTTATCTTTCAAATAAATATCACAATCACTTGGTTATAGGGTAATTTTCACTCTGCTTCATTGAATATTTAAGGATGTGAAACACCTTAGCAGGTGAGATAAGGAAGACAAGTGTCTGGCTCCTGAAAGGAGGGACTCAGCCTGTGGTGGGAGGATGCATGCACACATCAGTCAAAAGGCCAGATGGCAGCTAGAACAGGAACCTTTAAAGTTGGATTTTCTGATAATGTGGATGAGTGACCAAAAAAAGCATTGATAATCAATTTTAAAGTGGCCAGTTTGCTTTCCAGGCAAAAATGTGTAAAGAAATCATGGGATTCATTTTTATCCAGATACAGCCCAGCAGAGTCTTCCTGCAAGCAAAATGATGAAGTAGCAACCTGTTGCCATGCTATGCTCTTAAGGTTCCTGTCTTGCATACACTAAGCCTTCTGCTTCTTTCTTTATCAAAAGCTGTACTTATAGAAATGAATTCTAACCTCTGGCAGTTTTGAGCTCAGCAGAGCCATCTGCCATTGAAGGATAACTCTGCTGAATTTTGAGAAGTATTTTCTATTTTTATGCTTCGTTTCTGGTAGAATTTGGCTGGCCAACTTTGCTAGCATAGAAGAATCATTGAAACAAAGTCATGTTTAAGATTCATGTGATTCTTTAAATCGAGTAGCTGATCTGTTTGGCTTCTGAAATTTCCTCCTAAACTTGGTAAAGGTCCATACATACAGAGTAGTCTTTAATGCTTTTGTTCTTTATAATACCAGTTTGGAATTTCACCCAGAAGCTTAAACTGTAGTATCTGGTTGATTTACACCTAGTTCTGAAGAAATGGATGATTCTATCTGCTTCATAAATTGTATCAGTTACTAATGCTCTAGCTATTAACGGACAAAAAAATCTGGTTAAAGAAAAAGAACTTATTTAGATTTTTCTTGAAAGGTATTTCATTCTGAAGGCTTGAAAATATTTGGTTAAGAACAAGTTTAGCATCCAACAGCTTTTCCCTGCTTGCCCACCCACATAAAAGGAGAGACTCTTGCATTCTCAGAGTGCATCACTTTCACTGGACTGCTCTGTTCTCCATCTTGTACCCACAAGTTGTATTGTAATCTCACCGAGGCCTAAATCTTCTGAGGTTTCTGTCACTGGTACTAATGTCCAAAATGGCAGGTTTCAGTAGAAGTAATCCCTGCCCCCTAATTTCCATGATTTTCCAATAAAGTCAGAGCAGCTTCCCCTCATCAGTGCAGTGTCTGGGCTAATGTGAGTTTCAGTGACAAACACATGAAATGGAGAAGCACAGGTTGGAGAGAAGTGGTACCCAGAGGTCTCTGTGGGGTACCAACACATGGAATCACAGGTGCTGTGCATATTCAAGGTAAGAAAGAGCAGCAAAGAAAATGCATCCAGGGCATGAGACATCTGAGAGCTCATAAAACATTAATTTGGGAAAAGGGAATGAAATATTCTGTGAAAGTAATAGCTTTTTATTTATGCCCTTACTTGTTCATCGACAGTGAGCTTTTCCTGGCCTTCAGGCAGGGATTGCTACTTAGATGACTCCTCCTGCTGCTCTGACTTGTTTACATCATCCTAGATAGCAAATGGCCATGACATGAATTCAGTTGGACACTGAGCCAAGCCGTTTCTGTGGGAATTCAGGGCACATTATAATTTGTCATTTTCTCTGTATCCCAGCCTCAGGCTGCACAATGAAATATAATCAAGTTCTGCAGAGGGGTGAGACACAGGGAAGTAACTCTCTGCTTAACAGCTTCACATTTAAAGACTAGGCTGAATGAATTTAGAGATTTTTAAAAGGAAAAACTTGAAAAAGCCCTAACTTTGGTACCGGTTTTGATTTTTTTCATAACAGGTTTAGATGCTTGCCAAAAATACCACTAAAATGTGGTTCTTGCCTCAATGTCAGGTTCCAGGTCCAAAACTAGCCCTACTAAAAAGCTACAGATAGAGGATTTGTTTCACTTTCCTCTCGTAAGTGGGTTGTGATTCAGGGTCCCAGAAAATCAAATGTTTGTGGTCTAGATGCTGCAGTTGTGGTGTTCCACAGTTGTTTTCTCTGGGTACACCAAGGAACACCTGCATGTGCCAATGGCAATTGCCTTTTGAGGTGTGTGAGTCAAAGCTGGTGCCCTGTGAGCAGGTATTTTATTGATCTGAAATCTCAGCCAGGGGATCTGCTGGTACTTAAGCATTTTGAATAATCTGGAGTTTGAATACTGGTGCCTCATTGTCTGACAGCCTCTCTATAGATACAGAATTTCAGAGGGAAAAGAAATTAATAATCACAACAAATTATATGTTCAAGAGCCTCTCCTTCTCATAGAGGAGCTAATGAAATTCCTGGTATCACTTGACCAGAAGATTCTCTTGCTTTAGAAGGTTGTGGTCTATCCTACTGCTTGTAAGTGAAGAAATTTTAATTCTGATTTTATCAAGCAGCTAAAAGTAAAAAAAAAAAAAAAAAATCCTGGATGTGTGTTTGCACATGAAATTTCATTTTTATCTTTCAATTTTTAACAGATTTCATGTACCATTCTCCTTCCTTGGAGCAAAAGGAGCAATACTTTACACCGTCATAAGCAGAAATTGCAATTGAAGATAGAGAAGTAAAAAGAAGGCATGAGATTACCTTCTGCTTTGAATGGGACTACTATTGCTTTAAAACTGACAAATTTCAAGGCAGAAAGCTAATGGAGCTCTATTGTTTGGAGCTGGAAACTGAAATCCTTAGCTAGTGACAGAATGAGCAGGCTTCAAAGCCTGGAAGTATGGATTAAAATAAACTATCCTCTTTCATCTCATGGAAGAGCCTCACAGGTGAAAGAAGTGAGGCACAAAAGGATTCAGTGCTTTACCTGAGGCCACATCAGTGCTCACAGAGAGATGAGATCATGTTGCTGAGCTGGGCTGAGTAGAAACCTGAACTGTAGGGGAGGGAATCTTGTAGGGAATTTATGGCTCTCCAAGATTTCCTCCTGTGGGGCTGCAGAAGCAGTGCTTAGGAGAGTCATCTCCAAGATGTGACCTTGAGCGAGCTGATCCTTGCAGAGCTGAGAGTCCAGGAGACCCCATGGTGTGTAGTGAGATGTGTCCTCTCTCTGGGGTTTGTCAGGGTGTGTGGGGCGTCACTTAGCCACACTCTGGGGGCTGTTGCCCTCTGCTTCTCCCTCCCCATGGTCAGGCATGTGTGCAATTCCACACGAAAGGACCGAGGAGCCGGGAGTGCCCTGGGCAAAGCGGGTTGGAACAGTCACTGCAGCTCCTGTGTAAGCCCAGGAGCCTTCTCCTCAGCTCACTGGCTTCTTCTGTCTGTGTGCCTTTCTCTCCTGCAGGAAAGCTTCCCCCTGGCTTTTACTGCTCGTTTGAAGAAGGGGATTGTGGCTGGACTCCAGGCTCCCCTGTGTCCCATCCTTCTCCATGGCGGATTGGAAGCCCGGAGCAGAAGCGTTTCCCTTCCCTAGAAGGTGTGTGAGAGGAAACAGTAAGTGTAGAGCACAAACAGCAGAGAGCAGAAATGATACACACGTGGTGAGGAGAGGGAATGAAACACAAGGCAAATTTTCCTGTGTGCTTACATATTCAGCCTCCAGTGAAACAGATCACAGCTTTCCACTCTCAAATGCCATCTTTCCACTCTGAGTGCTTTGAGCAAAAGACCATCCTGCTCCCTTTTTGTTTTCAGGATACAAAGTGGTACCCCAGTCTCCACCACTGACACCAGATACAAATTTTGACCCCTTCTAAAAATCCTCATATCAAATGTTCATCTGCCTGACCCTCTACCATACTGATCTGTTTTTTTCTTTCTGATTTTCCTATTTATTTTCTCTATTTTTCTGTACTGCTAGTTTTTTCCCCTGCTCACATTCTAATTTTTCTTGCCTTTGCTTCATGATCCCTTGAGTTGCACTTTTATGTACAATTACTATGTACTTGGTTCTCCTACCTAAATACCAGTATCTAATCCTTCTCATACAAACAGTTGAAGGCTTAAGCTGCTGAGAGAAAACCCAATACTGCCCTTGTTCCTCTTGTTTACAGAAATTATTCAAGTAGCAAAGAGCTATAGCTGTATTTTTATTTGGTTTTGGTCAAGATAAATTCTTTTCTTCCAAGTTACTTTTTTGTTCATAAAAGATACACTTTATTATTTGCCTTGCAAGGAGGATGAATGTGAAGTCATGGAGCAGCAGAAGGTAGCAGTGGGCAGGCTCATGTGGTCACTGAGTATGTTAGGTATGTGAAGCTGCATCCCTAAGAAATGGAAAAAGCCTTCTGTTCCCTGGAATTCCACCATGGTAGGAGCCAGCTAACATAGGCTTGGGGCAGGTTTCACAAATCCTGAAACCCAAAGGTGAGTGCTGCAGTTTGACCTTCTTCCTTCTCTTTCATCCAGGTTGTGCACTCCTCCTTAACACCAGCAAGGCACCAGCTGTAGCAAAGACTGTCATGACCAGCACAGCATTTCCAGCTCCTTTGAGGAACTCCCCCTGTGAGGCAAGTCAAAATGTTTTCTTGTGCAATTTACAGAGCTTTCTTTGTGTGTTTGACTCAGGTTTTCAAATACAGGTACTAGGTCAGTAGCAAGGCAACCATTATCTCTGATTTTATTTTCTATAAAATATACTTATTTATGCCCACTGTGCAGGGGAAAGATATGGTTATCTGCTTGAGTGCCACAAAATGTGCTTTGAAAAACCTGTCATATCCTGTCCTCATTGCATCACATGATGTATTACAATCTTCATAATTAGGTGTGTGTGCTGTGAGAGCAGGACAGTCAGTGTTATATAAACACAGAGAGGAAGAATCTTATTGCATGAACAAGCATTATATTTGCAACATCCAAGACAGAATAGGCTTCAGGACTGCCCCTGAGCCATTCAGAAAAGGCAGTACATGTTTTCTCTGGCACAGCTGGGATTTGGGCTGGCAGCTCTTCCATGCTGCTGCACTTCAAACCCACCAGTCCTCATGCAGGCCTTGTTCACAGGAGTGCTGAAGTTAGCAGCAGCAGAGAGAAGTTCATCCAGAATGGAGCCAGGTTCATATTCAAGCAGAAAAACTATTGACAGTCACAAGACATCAGCTTAAGCAATACATCAAGGCTTGCTGACAACCTTGCTCATGCTTGTCATTTCCGAGTTAGTTGCATTTAACCCTTAAAGTGCCTGTTCAGAAAGATGACCTGTCTGCATCTTCTTATTCTGTAGCTTCACAGATTGTAGAATCACTGATAAGATTTATTTCTGACTTATGGCTTTGAACCGTGCCTAGTGAGTTAAAGCATTTCACATCTTCACGGTTACTCAGAAATCTCCCATAAGCTTCTGGATCCTGGAGCAGAGGGATTTAGGAAAACTGATACTAATGAAGTGCAGCTGTTTGTTGGTTGAGTACTGAACAGACAAAAAAATCTGTTCCAGTGATCTTAAAATGCAGAAAGGACAAGAAGGGATGTGTTAGAAAGTTCTCTGGAATTAAACTACACAGAAAAAGGTGTTTCTTTGCCTTAAAGTTTGTTTTGGTTCGCTTCTGTTGGATATCTCAGTTCATACAGCAAAGTGCCTCTGGTTTTGCTCTCTTGATATATTCATGTTCTCTGTCTTTGAAATATATTCTACCTTGTTTTTCCTCCCATCTGTGACAGAGGCGTAAGCAGGTTCTGAATATTTTAAGACCTTGTTCTGCCATGGACCAGCAAGAGCGAGTGTTTTTCATAATCCACCTGACACAGGAATCACAGTGAATGATTTCCCAATATCTGTGTATTTTTTTTCTTGTGTATACAACACTGCAAATAATTAAACTTGCCGTGGGGGAGAAGCTGCCATGTATTTCATCTGCTCACATGCCATCCCACCTTCGTCACTCCCCTTGGCACTCCAAAGGCATCCGGACGCATCCAGCGTTGCAGCTGTCGCTAATAAAGAGTGAAGGAGTTTTGGCAAGGGTTTTGTCTCTTGCCTTTTCATATAGTGTAAAAAGCTTCCCTTCTCAGTGGATCCCTGGTGGCTTCAAATTCTATTTTACTGGAACAATCTGTCTGTGCAGAGAATAATTTAATTCCACTTCTCAACACAACAGAAGAGGAGAAAGGAGATATGCCTCCCTACGCACTTATTCCTCCAATAGGTGCCAACAAACTTCCTAATAGTGAAATTATAGTCAGAAAAGAGGTTGTGAAAATACTGTAATGCTGTCCTGTATTTATTCACCCTCAACCACTTTGTGATTGAACTAGCTCAAGTTCAGGCAATAAAAGATGAGTTTTCTTTTACCTGTCACTGCTGACAACTTTACCTGGCATGTCACAGCTGGGACAGATTCTCTGGCAGCTGAAATCCCATAGAAAATACTCAAAATTCATGTTGCAAAAGGATCTCAGCAAGGGTTTGTGTGAATTAGACCCATTTATTCTTCCACCATCAGATCCAGCCATAAATCTGCCCTTCCTCTTGTATTTGATCCAGTTCTCATGATCCTTTAGATATCTGCTTGCTCTCCTGAGAGCAGCAAGGAGGTCAGCAAACATCCCCAGTTTGATAATTTTGACTCTCCTCTCTTCTCCCCTGCTACATGGAAGCTCTGGGACACCTGCTGTTCAATGAAGTTATTATTTCTTCCCCTTATCCCCTAATTTTCTTTTATCCAGTCATGTTAGACCAATCACACTCACCACAGCAGAAGCTGACACCCTGCTTTTTAGCCTGAGGTGTTCACAGAAATTAATTACTTCAGCCTCAGCATGAGGAACATTACCTGCCACAGTGCTGTTTGCCAGGCTGGAGGAGTCTGGGGTTTGGCCAGGGTGTCCATGACACCAGGACTCAAAGCTGATAAGGAAACAGCCAAGCAGTCCACAGTGGGAACCAGCCACAAAGAATTTCTAATGCTTCAAGCTTGCTTTTCCTGCCTGAGCCTGGCTGTGTAATCTTACACTGTGGCAGATTGGAAAAGGAGGTGAGGGACAAGCCTGGTGCACAGACCTTCCCTGCTGAGGTTCTGGGCAGCTGTATGCAGTGTGTTGGTGTTAGCTCTTGGAGACACCACAGCATGGATGAGCTGTCACTGAGTGCAGGGTTGGTGTGACTCTCCATCTCTGTGCTCCCTGCAGCCTGAGCTCAGTCCCCAGGAGCAGGCAGGGCTGCCAGCCCTTTCCATGCCCTGCAGGAGGCTCCTTGTTAGCTCAGGAAGGGGAACGTCAGCCTCACCCACTCTGCACTGCCCCACGTGCACCAAAAAATGGGAAAAGCATAAAAATGCACACAGGAGATCCTGTGACAAACACAGCCTGTACTTTCCCACACTTTTGGGATTGGCCCTAATGTGCCTTGCACTTTGTGTATAGCTTTGTATTGCACTTCACTCCTGTTTGTTTTGAGCAGCCTTATGTTTTCATTTTCTTTGTTCTTCAGTGCTTTTGGCAGGTCAGAGCAGTCAGTTTGTGATGCTGCCCTTTATTCTTGGTTGAGTTAGTTCTTCTCTTTCCTTTTGTTATTTTATTAAATCTTGGCTGGAGTATCCTGGCTTCAAAGAATCTCTCCTGCTTGCAGTCCAGACAGCCTTTGTTATCTTTTTCATGTTGCACTTTCAGTAGAGCCCTTTGCTTGTTGACCCCTTTAAGTCTGTGTTTAAAACCCACTCTGTATGGAAGAGGGAGACTGTGGCACTTCTACTAAATCTTGGGTGAATGCAGGAAGTGGTTCACATAGTCCATGAAGTGATGCTCTATTACCCTGAAGTAGCCAGAGAGGGGAGATGCAACAAAAAGCTCAGGAAATGATTCTGGAACTAAACAGTCACAGTAATCAAGAGTGAAAACCTTTTAACCCACATGTAAAAGTTCACTGGAAGCAAAGCACGTGTAATTGAGCATAGGGATGCGTGTGAAGTGCAAAGAATTAAGCCAAACAGTGGCCTGATTGAAAGGCAGAGTTTTTAGAGCTCAAGCAGTAAAGCACAGCATTATTTGCCCCTTCTATCACACTGAGATTCCCCTCCCTGGGTGGGAATCAGCTGGCTTGTACAAGGCTGACAGAGGAGCATGGGATGGATAGGCATTTCCTCATTTTGAAGAAGAAATCCATATGCATGTCATTAGAAGCTGTACTGGTGTTTGGGAACCTAGGAAACCACATTGCAATTAAATCCAAGGGAAGTGCTGTCATCTCAGACACCATCCATGGCAAAACTAATTGCTTTGCCACAGCTGATAGCTCCTAGGTGTGCACAGTTTCCAAACTGTCATGGCCACCCACTCCTCAGTACTTCACAAAGAAGTCAGAGAGCTGGCAGAAGTGTTGCAGGTGCCCAGGGATTACTCACCTTTGTGTGGAAGCTGGAGACTCAGTTCTGACCCCCTCCCATGTCTAAGACAAGAAGGCAATCCCATCTCCCTCAGCCCAGCATTATTGCTGTGCAGGTGCAGTCACATGTGCTGATTTGCTTTTCCTTCCATTTTTTAGAGATGTTCCCGGATGTCTGCATCCTCAGGCCTTGAAGGATGTTGTGGTACCTGTAGATCACAAAAAACATGCCTGTCTCTTCCCAAAGTGTGTGGCTTTCTCTCATAATGACACGCAAGAGGCTGGTACAGTTGTACCTGCCTGGGCTGTAGTCTTGCATCTCTCCTGCAAGATTTCATTTTGTGGTGGGTTGTTAGTGCTGCTTCTGCTTGGAAGTCACTCCAGAAACATGAGCAAATTTTGAGAAAGGCTGTGCTTTGCTCAGCTCGAGGGAATCTGTGACAGAATCTCAGTGCCATGCCTGATAAGTAAAAGCCAAGCTGCAGCTTTGGTGTGGCCTGTCAGAGGGAAGGGGAGGAACAGCAGAGCTGCTGTTCCTGCATGGGGGTGGATTTGAAATTAGCCTGAAATGTTATTGCATGCACCTCCATGGAGTAAGGTGACTCTGCAAGAGGGACTGCTTTGTGATTAGGAACCAGATTGTTTCATTTTGCTGGTGGGCCCTGGGTCAAACATTTTAAAGGGTATAGTTGTGCTGGAAAACAATACAAACAGATTCCTGTGGTAGTAAATGTGCCTTGTGCTTTTGGCTGTGTTTAAAACAATGAAAATATTTTTCTGATGCTATTTTGACATTTCAACTAGCTGTTTCTTGAAAGCTACCATTATATTATGTAAGTTAGTACTAAACTGGGCCAGATTTCTTTAGCATCTGAAATTATTTTTGTATGTAAATGTACTCTCTCTCAAAACTAAATATAACATGTTGATGTAGAGCAGTATAGTTGACGTTTGCCTTCTCAGCCAGGTTTACAGACATAAAGATGTTTTCATCCTCTCTGCTTATTAATTCAGTTCTCTTTTCTATGCAGAAGCGTTGCAATTTTTTCAAGGCATGTAAGTCAATAATATAAATCATTCCTTGAGTGCACTGTGAGCCCTATGCTTACACCTGCAGAATGTGTCTCTTTTTCTCCTCTGCTCCTTGAGCTTTAAATAACTTAGAAGCATACGTGGTAATAACATTGACACTGAAAATTTACGAGCATGAAAAATGCAACATAGATATGCCTCTAGCTCAACCTTTCATGTGCTTTATTTGACAGAATATTCTTAGCATTCTTTCTTGTTTTAAAATGTTGTTTTAAAAATCTGTACAGCTTATTTACTGTTATCTGTCTTCTCTTGTTCCCTTTCCCACCTGGCTTTTGTGTCATTGGATCAGAGGGTCTGTAGCATCTGAAATCTCTTGAGTGCTGGTCAATCCACAGTCCTCTGACAGCAAAATTCTGAACACTTTCTCTTTTGTTGTTGCTTTTATTTTTCTCTTGGTCTGTTTTCTGAAATAAAGTAAGAAATAATGGGAGAATAAATAGTTGGAGAATCTGTTCATATAAAACATGAGCTTCTCTTGCCTGCCCCTAGGTATTTTAAAGCTACGTAATCAGATCAATTAATTAAAATTCTATCATTTACAAAAGGTTTTTGCTTTCACACCTGAGTTTTCATGTAAAGCAGAAGTGTCTGCAGACTACAAGAGAGTTTTATCATGCATTGTTGTAGATCTGGCCAAAAACCAAGAACAAGATCTTTTGATCCTCTTTATTATTCATAAGAGTCCAAGCCTGAATTGCTGAACAGTGGTAATAGATGTCATTGCTTGTACTGTTGTATGCAACCATTTCTCATTTCTGGTAAGAAAAAAATTATCGTCAGTTTGATAAACTTCACATGTCAAAGGTAGCTCATATTCATGTACAAAGCTTACTGAGACTTGGCAAAGGCATCTGCAGCTATTGCCTAATTCTGTGCAAATCATATCCCAATTTGCAGCTTCAGTTTCTGCTCAATAGTGAGATGTTTTCCAAGCTCCTTTAATACCTGAGCTACATTTACTGGGTCAGTGCATTTACAGCTGAAAACAATTTCTACTGTTTCCCTTCCAGTGAAGAAGACCCAAGGGAACAGTAATGTTTTTTAGGAGAATAAATGTCTACATTTCAAGAATCCGCTGTTCCTTGTCAGGCAAATTTTGAGCAATTCCTTTGAGCAAGCATCATGGAGAGGGGGAGCAAAGACTTGGGGGCATCAGAATTAAGTAATGCGCTGTCTCACAAGATGAAAACCTGTGGTCTAGAGTTGAGGTGTTGCTGGCCAGAGAGCCACCAGTGAGATTCAACTACTGCACTTCCCTGGGAGGAAAATGCCTGTAGACTCTTCTCTGTCTTCTTCAAAATACTTTACTCCAAGCCCTGTTTGAAGTATGTTTTTCTTTTCCAGTTCCTTTTTTCACTTGTATTAAAGATGGCCAAGTATCAATTCCTGCCAGGTAGGACCATAATGCTAATAGTCAGCATCACTGCCATGCAGAAAGGGAGGAAAAAGAAACAGCAACTCTCCAGAGTGTCACTGCAGAATGTTTTATTTATGCTGCTGCAAGTGTGTGCCGTTGGTCCTCGGTCAGACATCTTGGAGATAGTTTATGCTGGAATGTTTCTAGCCATTAAAGTAGATTCATAGGTGTCAGCAAGTTCAAACTTCACCCAGAAGGTTCTTGGTATTTTATTTTTCTTTTTTTTTTTTTTCATAAGGAAGTAAAAGGGAAGTCTCAGTTTTCAAGTGGTCTTGAAATTATGCAGCTTGTGCTGGAAAACCTACCTTCCTTGTTTTTCATCACCTGCCAAGCCCTGTTGATATTGATAAGGATTAGATTTTTTGGGGTTTTTTTTTGTTTTGTTTTGTTTTGTTTTGTTTTTCTGGGATGATTTGAGTCCCCTGTTTGTCAGTTCAGAAACTCCACCAACTCAGAGGCTAAGGGGATTCTCAGAAGGCATCTTTCCAGATGGTGTTTGCAGTATAGTACATGTAGCCATCTGACCTGAGTTTTGCCTCAATATGCTGTGTATTTACCATGAGCTCTCCCTCCCTGATTTTCCCCAGATCAGTTTAGACCATTTCATTTACTGAGTCAGTGGGTTTGCATATGAACAGCTGATCAGCAGCTCTGGTGGGCTCTAAAGCCAGAAAGCAAGGTGCCATTGAGCCACTGCCTACCTTCTATGCTTAATTAATTTCTCAGTGGTGTTTCTAGCATCTGAATATTTTGCTGCTCGTTTAACACAGAGGGAGATGTTTGATGTATAATGTTGGGGTATTCCACCAACAGCCCAGATTTAGATTTTTCCAAATGTGCCACTGCTCTGCTTGCAGGGTGCACTGTGTATGTAGTGCCATCTGCCATCATTGATGCTGTATTCTACAGAATGAATGCCAGCCCCATTCAGAAGTCTTTACTATGGTATCCAGCTCATCATCTGCTCTGGTTCACTTCAGCAGGTGTGAAAAGACCTGGACTGCCCTGCTGTGAAGCTTAGAAACCATGAAAATCACAGCCAAAAATGCCCATTTGGACACAGTGCCAGTCGATTCACTCAGAGCCAGTTCATTAGAGTTTGCATATTGCACTTTGCCAATGAGCTGATCTCCCACATCTACTGCCAGCTACTTCTTTCCTTCAAACAGCTGACATGTGTGCAAAGGCATTCATTCCAATTCATCAATTGCCTCAGCTTTTGCTCTAGTGTTACGTTAACAGCTATCAAAGGCTCGCTCTTCCCTCACTCCTGACCATGTAGATGTTGCCTCTTACCTTCTGGCAGGTCTCCAGATGAGACAGAGGTCTGAAAGCTTCTGCCCTTCTGCTTTACCTCTCAATTTTTAAACTACCAAAATGGCACAGTGAAGTTGCTCCAACTCACCTGTATTAAAAATGTCACATAGTGTGTTGCACAGGGAGTTGGCACTTGGGTCCTAAAAGTGGGCATGCGGACTCTCAGTAAGAGGTGTTGCTTTCCCTGGTATAAGTGGAGGGTTTTAGATATCCGCTGGCATTCCAAACTTATTAAAACAAATAGTTAAGTGCTGATCAGTTTTCTCAAAGAAAATTTACTTTACTGGGTCTGAAAGGTATAAATTTTCACTTTAAATTCACACTGAAAAATGCCTCACTTTGTAGGCAATTGAAAATGTAGAATACCCAACAAGTTCTTTCACCTTGGTTGTCACCTGTTGGGAGCAGCCACACAGACACCAAGTTTGAAGGCATCAGCCTCCTATACCATGAGCAGCCTCTCTCACCAGTGTTGCTTCTGGTTGCTGGGTATGAGCTCAGCCCTCCTCAGCTGCCTCCATGGCCAATCTGAAATAGTTCCTGGCCATCCTGCTCAACTCTGCTTTTTCTCTCTGGTGTCTAGGAGGTGAAAATCCTCACACTTGATGCTGTGGTTTCCACTGCCTGACACTGTGGAAATAGCCATGGTATTCCATGAATCCTTTCCCAGAACTGTGGTGGGAGTGAACTGGAAGTCAGACTTGACCAGTGTCCAGACTTGACCAGCTTGTCGCCAGAAGTGCTGTGGGCACCTGTGATGGTTTGCTGGACCACTCAAAATCTTACACATCAGTTTGGGATGTGTAGCCAAAATAATGCAACAAAATGCTTTCACAGACACAAGCTGGCATATCTGTTTGTACATTTATCAATCCTTGGGTCATACAGTACAATGGATTCCAGGCAAGTCCAGTGATTTTTGGACTGGAGACAGAGAAGAGCCCCATCTAGATTATTCAGTCTCTGTCACAGTTTTGCAGTATAAAGTCACTTCTTTCTTTGTAGCTTTGGAGACAGGCAGATGAACTGTAGTGTTTACCCAAATTCAGAACTGATAATTAATGCAATGGATATCCAGAATTTTGTTCCACCCACTCCAAAATTGTGATCATAAACTAGGAATAATAGCAACACTTCTGTCACTTTGATGCCTACATCTGATTTGGCTGCCAGAACAAACTTACACCATGACATAAGAACAGCAAGCAAAATTTAGCAGTTTTGTGTTATGCTGAGAAATGGATATGGATGTTCTGTGCTATCAAAGCAAGGAAGTAATGTTATCAGGTGTTCCTTTGTAAAATACAAACTGAATTCTGAGCCTTCTGACTTTGGTGGTGGCTTTGAAGTGCTGAAAAATAGAGTGCTTTATTTAATATGTGTGGACACCAGATACTGTGCTGAACACTTTCTTGTATCCAAAACATCCATTGTTAATGTAGCTTTAATAAACTCATTCCTTCAGCATTCTCACCTCTACTGGTAATTGAGATGAAACCCAGCTCCTGAATAGAATATATATGGGTGTTTTACTTGTGCTCTTGATCAACAAAGGGCTAGCTCCTCTTCTTTTTCATTAGAAAATAAGAAGACTATGTTCATATACTCTGGATTGTGGAGCTAGCCTGATGTGAATTGTTTTTCTTTTTATACAATGAGAGTGAGAAAGTCATAAAATGAGAAAACTACATGAAGTAATTTTACATACAGGGATAAATGCATAGAAATGGATTAAATTACATTATCGTAACAGAAATGTTAGTTTTACATACAGGGATAAATGCATAGAATTAAATTACATTATCATAACAGAAATGTTAGAAAAAATGGTTCCCTGAAGTATTTTAATTAATAAAAAACCCACCAAATTATTACTGAACTTTAATTGAAAAATCTGTACAACCTTGGATGGAAAATAAAAACTGATTTTTGAAAAGAGTATCTGGGGGATGAGGATGTGATTACTAGTGATGCCTGCTTATTGCAGTCTTTTCCCTATGTTTTTTGCTGCTACTGCTGCTGGAATATAAAAATTTATTACTGAATAAGTTGTTAGTCTTAACTTGAATCTCTTAGGTGGCATCTTACTGGAGTGTAGTCTTTGTACTGCTCGAAAGAGAGGTATAATCTTATCCCTGTAAAATTAGCCACATATGTGAAAGCTAAAACAGACTGTCTAGACTCAACTTTACAAAGAGAAAACAAAAAAGGCCAGTAGCTTCAATGTTTAATAGCATATACTGAGTATTACAGGCTTCCACATCTGTGGAGTTTCCTAAAGAGATTATATAAGGATGGGAGAATCAACTTTTTGGTGATTGGAAAGCAAGGAAAGAGGAATTGATAACTTTGTTAACTTTTGAATAATGTTTGTGATGTTTAATCTCAAATGTTTTATTTCTTCTAGCTACGAATGTCATGGCTCATCCACGGTGTCCTGCTGGGAAATGTCTCCCTGGTGCTGGTGGAGAACAAGACGGGAAAGGAGCAGAGCTGGACGTTCTGGCATTCCGAGAACAGCGAAGCTTTGGGAATATGGCAGTGGATGATCTTACCTCTCCCAGAGATACTGGACAGGTATGAATCTTCTCCTCATTCTCCTGCATGATGATCAGTCCTGTCAGCACTAACTACCCAGCGATGAAAATGGCCAGCACTGCTCCTGGAAGCTGTTCCCTCAAGCAGAAGTGCTTTGTCCTCTGTGAGGCGTCTTCTCTTGGAAGCAGACAATAAGAATAACTGAATATTTTGGGCAAAGCACACAATTTTGCAGCTCCCAAGTCAGTTTTGGTTCAAAAACTGATTCCATGGGTAGTTTACAGCAAGGTGCTTAAACTTCTGTGTCTCCATTTCATTGACTGGGACCCACTCTTTGCATACTGTTCTATGTTGCATGTTTGATGCTCCCTCATGGCTTGCTAGAGTTGGATGTGAGCTCCATAGCTGATGTTTTTTCTGGGTACCAAAGCCCCTGGTGTTCAATGTGTCTAGATCTGAGGATGAAGAGGTGGGAAGAGAGCCTGCTGCAAAATCAGACAAGATTCCATGTGATGGATCATCCTTTGTGTTAGCTGTAGCAGAAGCTCACCTTAATAAAGGGCTGTGCCAGTAGTGGCTTTATTCTGGCTTTAAGCACAGAAGGTTTATCTGTAGCACATGTTTATTTAGAGTGTTGTTTTAGCTGTTTCTTGCCAGTTATCTTTAAGGGAATACTCTCTTTCATTGTTTGCTTTTAATATATGATGATTCTAGAGTAGGCACAGACATGTTTCACCTCCTGCTGCCGTGGCCCTTAGGCTGCAAGATGCATCTGCCATCTGTGTCCTGAGCACTGGTGTCCCTTGTCTTTTTGGAAACCTGTGCCCTAGAAATAATGGATTTCATTAATGGGTAGTTTGCCTTCTCAGAGCTTTGAACAAACATTATATGAATATGTCTTTTTATCTCCCTGGCACTTGGGGATGCACATAGGCTGCAAATACAACAAGGACACTGCCAGTGCTTTGGTCCTGAATGTATAATTAATATGTGTGCGTCAAAGATTTTAAAAATGCCAGCATTAAGCTTATTGTGCAGTCACTGGTAAAGCACCATTTGTAAAAATACCTGGTTGCTTCATTCCCTTCAGCTGTGTTTCCTTTGAAGAATGGTTTATTTTGCCATTATTATTTATGTGATTTATTTCCTAGTGTTGCCAGAGGAATGTTTTGTACCTGAATTATTCTGTACCCTTGTCCTATTGCTTTCCTTTAAATTCTCTCTGCTTGCACAGTCAGGCAGAGAACACTTTGATCTTAGGAGTCAGGCTAGCAGTGCTTCATGAGAAATCATGGATTCAGCTGATAACACAGTGCTGACTGTTATGTATAAGGTGCTGACATGCTTACTTCCCCATTGCTTACAGAGAAAGACAGATGGGTTCCCTGAAGGAAGGGAGTTTCTTGGAGGTAAAGACATAAGCAAGGAAAACTTTGAAGTTTTGGTGTCTCTTGAAAAGTTTTCGGCCTTATTTATTCACAGAAACTGTGCTATGTTAATGAATTTTTCTTCTAAGATTGATTTAATAGAAACCAATCCTCCCTGGAAAGAAAGAAGCCTCCTGTGAGACTTGAAAATACTGCAAGCATCTTTCTTACCATCTCAAAATCTGTTTCTTAGGAAATCCGGACTGCTGTACAGATTAGGAATGAATTCTATGGAAGTATACACCAAACTGGTGCTGGTGAGACTCCGGTATATAGATGGAGATAAACGGCAGTTTAATTGAACTGTAAGAAGTAGTTAATTGAACACAGCGCTGGTGCTGCTGAAAGCTTGCTGTGTCTGTCTTTTTCTAAGTGGTTCCTGTGTCAGAAGCTGTGAGGGTCTGTGTTATAGCCATGATGTTGCAGATTTTCCTACAGGAGGAGCTGAAAGTTTAAATCACCTCAAAGAAGTAAAGCTCTCGAGTAAAGCACACCAGGGTACCAGTTTCACTCAAATTTAAAGCACATTCCATTGTGCCTGGGAAGCTGAATGGAAAGTGTTATTAATGACAAGATAATATGCTCAAAAGCATGCTTGTTTAAAAGCTGCTTAGCCATAATTTCCATGTTTGGCTTACAGCACTTCAAAGAATCATTAGGAAGACTTCCAAGAAATTAGATCAGCTCTATCTTTAGAAACAGACATTTCTTAAATGTTTGATATCCCTCAGGCTGTTGGGAGAAATTATACTTTGACAGAAAATCACAGCTAGAACATTTCAGGTGAATTGGCAATAACAGAAAAGAGGGAGGAGTAAGACAAAGAAGTAAAATTGAGACTGAGGGATGGTAGATTTCTGGCTCTGTTAGCCTGGGCAACCTTGGACACATGCAATCACAATTTCACCCTGTGTGAGGTCTTACCTCTTCTGCATGGACTTAAAAGAAGCTGAAATGCTGGCACTTTACATCTTCCTGAAGTTATCTACCTGCTTTTGTTCTGGCAGATGTTAGCAGAACAATCCTCAGAGCTCATGTGTTGTGTTGACCAGCAGAGCTGATGAACAGAGCTGTAACCCAATTCCAAATGCTCAGTATCCTCTGGGCATGGGGGAGGAAGGGCCAAGGGCCTGGTCAAGGATGTGCCATCAAAGCAGCTACAATTAAAGAAGAGAGTTGTGGGCAAGAGCTCCTTAAATTGTTGGATGAACAGGTTGTGCCTACCAGAGGGAACAGTCAGCACCTCCAGAGGTTCTGTATTTTAAGTTGCCAGTGAGATATACTCAACATGAATGAACAATCCTGGCTATGATTTGTTATCCCCTGTAGAGCCACTTACCTTTCTTTAAAGGATGCATTATCTGCAAATCAATCTGCACAGATTAGTGAAAGCTAGAGAAATGGTTATTTGTACTTACTGGAATTTATATATTAGTGCAGTACCACAACACTTGGATTGAGAGTAGAGAACCACCTTATTGTAAGATTGTTTGACTTGATGGAAAATTAGTATTTGTTTTCCAGCAAAAAATGATGAGCCTGTCAAGGATTGTTCTTTTTTAATTCACAGAAATGCAAGTAGGAAACAGTCTTAAAAACTATGTTGTAGCTGGTAGTTTGGGCTTGCTTTTTTTATATATTTGCTTTTAGTTAGTACATGGGCATTTAAATTTTAGTAATGACAATGTTGTGGGAATGTGACAGCAAGAGCAAACAGAAGCCTGATGTAATTGAAGATGAGTGATTTGTGTAGCTAATAATTAGACATTCTGTTAGTTAAACAGTGTGGTCAAGGTACAGCACATAGATAAAATACAATCACATGTAACTAAGCGATTCTCTGGAGCTTGCTCCAGGCCGGTGCTCATTATCACCAACACTTAGCAACTGTTTGCTACAGAGTGTGAGAGGTGGAAAATGATTAACTCTAACAGGCTGAAGCCTGACTGGAAAATTAATGCTTTAAGAAACAAATTCTAAATATCTTGATTTTTGCTCCCTTGATGAAGCTGAGGCCAGCCATGTGGAGCAGCATGTAGACTAAAAGTTCTCTGGGTTCCTCTACAACCTGGCTGAAGTTGCCTGGAAGTAGATTCCAACAACTTCAGCAACTGAGCCAACCCTGTCCAGCTCTGGACTTTCAAGGCCTCTATTCTCTGCTAAACCTGTCCTTTTCATTTAAAAGATTTCAGTGTAACCTCTGTAAGTGGAATCTGGTAAAAATAGCTAATATTAATAGTAACCTGTCCCACCTCAGTGCAGTCTCATGACAGAAGAAGACTGTGTGGAAAGATAAAAAGAATTTAAAAATGTTTACTGGTTAGAAAGGTTTCTTTGGTTTCCTTTCTTCTTAAGTTTAATTTTTTTGGCATTACAATATCTAAATTTTCAGCCAGTATTTATGAGTAGTGTCCAGATGGAGGAAGGAATAAGAGGAGTTTACTTGAGGTCCCTAGAAATTAAATTTTCAGTCAAGAATATCAGCACCATTTGCCTTGTCACTGATAGCAAGGCCAGGTCATGTCCTTCTAGCAGGGGAAGCATGTTCAGAAAGTGAAAAACCAATTTTCTTTTGGTCCCATAGTGCTTGGAGAGCTTCAAAATTAATTTTTTGCTGATGACCTTCTCCTGAACACAGACTGAGAATTTTATTATATTGGAGGGGATCAGTAAGGTGACTTACCTGGAAGGCTGGGTAAGGATGGGAGGTTCCTGAAGAAGGAAGCAGAGAGGCCTACAGACAGCAGTTACCTCAGAGGGTGATATTCTGTTTCAACAAGTCAGAATTCACATCCCAACAACTGCACTTGCTATTTTGTTTTAACTGGCTTCCTTACCTATTCCAATTTTGCTGACTTGCTGGGTTTTTACAAACTACACTGGCTCTCATTAGGTTTTTGTTTCCATATCCATGTGGGATTCCCTTCCAGTCTGTGGGAATGAGATTGTCTGTTCTGTCTGGCTCCTTCAGCAGCTCTGGTCTCAGTGGCAGCCACAGCACCTGGGGAGCCTCTCACTCATTGCAGCAGTAAAAGGAAATGGTCTCATCTCATATCCCTGTATCTCCACCAGCTGTGGCAAAGCACTCTTCTTGTCCAGTAATTTTTCTTGCATTGCTCTGTCTTTCCCTCTCACTCCTTTCAGAATTTATTTATAAGTTTCCCAGTGTCAGGTTCCCCATTTGGAAAGAAAAGGAAAAGTAAAGGTTCTTGGCAATATTTTTAACCCAGAGGCCGGTTTATCTCATGTTATTCCTAAATTTTCTTCCCATTCTCTAAGAAACGGGGACCCTCCACACAAGCTAGTCATGTGTCTGCCTACACATTACCACGTATATATTAATTCACAGAATATTCTGTGAATATATATTAATTGGTCACACCTCCACCCAGATCTCTTCAGTCTGTCTTACACCCACCCTACAAGCCCAGGCTATGTTGCCCTGAGGTGGCCACACAGTATTTTGTTAAAAGCAGTGAGACCTTAATGACCAGATCACCACTCTTCTGCTCTCTAGCATTAATTATGTCTGTGTGACTGTCCTCCTTCTGAAAGAGTTATTCTGAAAATGTTGTTCTGTGCATCTGAAAAGGGGGTTTTGGTGACAGTGTGTGCAGAGTACCTGTGACAGATTTTGTACACGCACGGTTGTCTTTAATAACACCTTTGAATCTCAATCTTTATTACTAGCTATTAAGTAACTTCCTGCATGGCAATTCTGTCACTGTAACTGAGTTTGGTTAACATGCTTATATTTCTCCAAATAATCTTATTTCCTCTAAATGTGTCTTTTATCCCAAATAGTGAGTATTCCTTTGTGAAGTGAGCTAACAATGCATCATTTGTAACAGAGAAGTTAATGGGAACCCGAATGTAATAAGGGTTAGTGACCTGAAATTTCTCCATTCTGTGAATACCTCGGTCTCAAGCAGGTTCAGCTGTAATTATTTTAGCCGAGGTAGGGAGAGAAATCATCTCCATCAGAGGCAAAACATTACCACTTATGAAATGAGATTTGTACGTACAGACACACTGTGTTCGTGTCACTGCATGGGGGATTGAGTACAGAGGAGATTAACGTTCAGTCTTGGTTAATAATCCCTGTCTTTTATGATCAAAAGAAAAAAAATAATGATTATGAGGCTTTCTAAAATAATGGCGTGAAGGCAGCTGCCTGAGTCTGGGTAATGAAAACCTGAACTGCCTGTATGAGCCAGGGACAATATTTAGGTGAAATTCAGAGTAGTTACTGAAGGGAGGGAGCTGCAGAATTTGCACAAAATCAGCTTGCAGAGGTCTTCAATGGCTTTTTTATTTCCCTTTCATCAGAAGAAGATAGAATACGTGCAAAACCTAACATTTCCGCTTTTTTATTTCCCTTTCATCAGAAGATAGAATACATGCAAAACCTAACATTTCTGTGCAATGAAGATATAGGGATAGATGATGTGTGCAAACGAGTTTGTCCTCATGGAGGCTATACCAACATAGCTATAAATACATCTTCACACTTTTAGTTCTGCATTTCCCTCTCTAATAAGCCCCAAATATTTTGGGGAGAACCAGTCTTCTGTTAAAATCAAGAAAAAAAATAAGTAATCAAAAAGAATGAGCTGAACAGAAAACCCAGGGTGATGTGACAAAGCTCAAATACTGACCACATTGAAATAAAATCCAAGATTCATACAACCTGAGAAGTGGGAAAGGTTACAGATCAGAAGCTTTGATGTTGTCCTGTTTTGGTCAGATTTAACTGAGTTAAATTACACTTTCAAAGAACTGTTCATCTGGATTGACATTTCACAGATAGGACCAAAGATACAAACCAAAAAAAAAGCTCATTTTGTGTCATTTCCTATCTGTGACTGAAATATTTGAGCAGTGGTCACCCTTGAGTGGTTTTTGAATGTATGTAAAATTTGTATCCTTCAAACAGAGGAACTGATGCTCCCCAGAGAGGAGATTGAAAGGAGGAGGGGCAGGGTGTCCTCCTTGTACAGCATTTCCTATTTGCCTCAAACAGAAATTATTTTAAAAAGGCCTTTGCATGTTTTTGCTTTCACAGCTCAGCTGACACTGAGCCCTGCACAGTGGAACTTGTACTGCCCAATTCATTTAAGGAATCCTCTTTTTAGCTGTGCTCCAGGTTGAGCAGGGCAAAAGGAGACAGTTAAGAAGTCATTTCCACCAGCCCTCAAGTTGTAATTTTTCTAATATCCAAGTCATTAAAGGGTTTCATAGCTGCCATGCTTTCATTCCTGTGAAGAAATCTAGCTTACAAACACAGACTTTTCTGATGAGGATCTGGCTTCCACGTGATGAAGTTGCAGGGATTTATTAAGCCACAAAGTCACGACAAACTTGCCACCAGTAATTTGGCTGCTCCTGTATAATATTGCCTTCAGGAATATTCTTTCCTGGCCATTCACTGCAGCATCTGTGTTTGCAGGGGCTGTGTCTGTGCAGTGCTGGAGCCAGTGGAGATGCAGGGTGTGCAGTCAGCATTGCCCCTCTTTGATCTGTGCACAAACCCCAGTTGTGGAGATTGTCACCTCCACTGCTGTTCTGAGTCACTGCAGTAACATCTCCTGCTGCTGCTGCTGCTTCAGTGTCAGCTCCCACCAAAATCACAGGGAGTTATTTCATTGATTTCAAGGATCAAACGGAAAGGGGGAAAAAAAAGACAGAGAGCAAGGGAATGAGATTGTCTGTGGGTTTTCTTTCCATCTCACTGATGTGTGACATTTCCATCTTGAGTTTTGATTAAATTTCCCTTAATTAGCCCATTAAGCTAAAGCCACCAAAGCTAATGATTGAAATGTTTGTTAACTGATGATCTTTTTTCAATGGAATTTGAAAGACATCGTATTTCTAAATTAATAGTGGCATTAAATAAGGGAAGATAAAATGATGAACTATTTGTTGCAGAAATGCTGGTCTCAAGAGAAGGTTTGTACTGAAATTGCTTTCGTGTTAGCAAAAAATAAGATTAATAGGCAACCCAAGCAGCACTGATGGTCCTAATAGTGTTTAGCATTCACAGAATTTTTGTATTTTGGAGGCATTTCTGTCCTTTTTTTTCATTCCTGATGAACTTGTGGAAATGTCTCAAGGGTTCTGGTCCCAGTGTTCCTGCAGGTGAAATCAGCAAGGCTGATTCTTAAGTTGAATGAACTGTAAATAAAAGTAAAAAGCAACCTATTGCATTCTGACATGGGCGTGTGATATGGCACTCCCTTCAACAAGAGAAACACTGGTTTGTGTCATGCCTTCAAGGTCTTAGAAACTGAACATTTGATAATTCTCAAAAGAACAACCCTTTATTGACTGAAGAGGCACAACATGAAAAGTGCATCAGTGCGTAACACCTTGGGGCATGAACCTTAGGAAATTGCCTGAAGATATTTTTAGAAGTGCTCCATTGCCCGGAGGCAGAAAGAAGGTGCACTGTAGTCTTTGCAGAGGCGTCTGTCTCTTATGCTGCCTGAGCTAAAGTCTGCAGTACTGGAGGGAAAAGCTGACAGAGAGCAATTGCTTATTTGTCTTTGTAATTAATTTTACAGCCTCAGTTTAATGCCTTACAATCATAAATTCACATCAGTGTCCTTGTCTGCAAGTGGCATTTATTGTGCACCCCGAGGAAATTGGCTGAGGCTCAAATGCACCAGACTTGGTCCCCTCAATGCAGCGCCAATGGTCACTGTGTGCAGGACACTGATTTTTCACTCAGAGCTGTCTGAAAGATGTGCAGCTGGGCCAGGTTCCACCCTGCCTCTTCCTGGGCATTTCAGCTGCACACAACAAGGAAGGAGAAGCTTCTGCTGTATTTTACAGCCTGAGGTAGGGGCTGGTTCCCCATAGCACACCAGAATGTGACCTGTGGTGCTTTAGGACCTGTTTCACACACAGTTCAGTCATCTCTGCTGGTGGCACTGTGACTTGCAGGGAAAAGGAGATTCAGAGCCCACTGTGTGTGTCCAACAGCTTTTGTTTAAGTCTTGTATGGCATGTCTCAAACTGAACAGCTTATGTTTATGCTAGAGCCTGTAATTTCATTTGAAGTGTTGTGGGATATCAGCTGTAAAGCAAATGAGGGAGGGAGGCAGGGGGAGGGCAGCCAATTCCATCAGAAGCCAATTTAATATCCAAGGATTTTATGTTCCCTTCTTTTCTCCTCCTAGACATACCCACAAGGGGTTTCAGGTATCCCAACTAAGAACTGTGAGACTGCTGGCAGCATCAGACTGCAGTTGCACTTTTTATGGATTTTGGAAGGCTAAAAATATGCTTTTGTGGTATTCAGACTTGTATGGATGGAGCTGCCACCTTTTGAGCTAAAAAAGATGGATCATTTAGCAAGGAAAATTGTGTCTTGCAATTTGGAGTTGCCTTTGATGCTAGGGATACTATTCCTTCACCATATCCACTATTATTTGTGTCAGACACCTGCTCTTTCATGGCAGCTGCTCATGTCCTCAGAACACAAAACGTCAGTTTTAGTGAAGTCTCTCCATATGTGCAATGCATATCTCCAAGGAGTGAGAAATTTCAGTGTTGGAACATCTTTGCTTTTCTTTACCAGAAATAAAGAAGGAGGAACATCATAACTATAGAAATATTTTCTGTGGTCTGTTCTAAACCCTTTGTACCTTTTGGAGGCTGACAGGAGTTTTTTCTGGTTTGAGTTTTTTGCTTTGGTTGTGTCAGCTTTTCTGACTCTGTGCCCAGCTGTAGCTTAGCAAGAACACCAGTTGCAGAAGACAATGACTCTCCAATCTACATATCCTCAAAATATCCTCACAAATATCCCCGGGGTGTGTTTTAGCTTTTGCCAAACCTCACTGTCCCCTCTGGAAAGCTGCCCTGTGTTGGAAAACAACGTGGAAGTTGGTTACATTTGCTGACAGAGTCAGAAGGCTCAGTCAAAATCCACATTCAAAACCCAGGAATATGTTGTGCCACAGTAAATATGCACATGACCAGGGCAGCTTCACTGGAATTTTGGTTTTGAGGTTGGCTTGCTGGTAAAGGAGAGGTATATTTTAAAACTGTAGAAATCACCAAGACTAATGTAGGAATGCTAATAACACACACAAAGCTGAGAGAAAGCATTTTAGACCAGTGCCATGCAGAAAGGACTAGAGTGTGAGAAAAAAAATCTGCCAGTGTTTAGATCCTTGCTGCAAGGAAGAGACAGGATTTCTAAAGCCTTTTGAAATAAATAGGGGTGCTCCTCAAAAATACCTTGTTCTGTCATCATTTCTTGTCTGAACTGAAACACCTGCAAGAATTCACATTCTGACTGAACATTTATCTCTAAAATATAGAGTGGGAAGCACCAGCAATAGATCTACATTAAAGAGACTCACAAATAGTTTAACTTCTGCTGGTGTAAAACATCAAGATACAACAGAGAATGAGGTTTAAATAATATTTCATATTCACTTGCAGCTTGTTCTACATCATGTGATCATTTCACGTTTTTATAGTCTTGATGCAACCTCTGAGCATTGTATCTGACTGCTGAGCTATGGTTGGCTGCTTTCAGAAATTTTTCTCTTTCCTAAGCAGAGTATTATGATTTTATGTGGCAGATATGCATGGAAAGAACATGAACTTGCTAAGCTAAGAGAAAACCTAAATCCATGAGTACACACAGTTAATGTGTGGTCAATGTACTGTCAGATTTGAAGTATTTGGTTGTGGGTAATTTTTGCTCTTCCTGTTGACTTGTAATATCACTGAGGGTGAATTTACAGTGATTTTTCTTCTGGTAATGTAAGAGTGGCATAACTTCCCAGCAGAAGCCAGCTTTCCTGAAATCAGGAAGTGATTTAAGGCAAACCTCCTCAGCTTCTCTAAGGAGATAATGAGTTCTGCTCTTCCTGTGGACTACCCAGTGTCAGTTCCTCTCTTTTGTGGCTGCCAGGGCTGTTAGACACCCTTTGCTTCCTACAGAGCGCATCAACACCAAATACTTTCTAAAACTGGTCCAGCCTTTGATTGCCAGCTCCTTTTAGGAACTCCAAATTACTTCGGGAGCCCTGCCTACTTATTTTTCTTAACACTTCAGGGTGTAAATCACTTGTGAGATTAAAACCTCTTAGGGGTCTGGTTGGTTGAGCTTTTATTTGTACCAGAATCCAGGGGACTTTGTTTTCTGACAACATGCATACACACACTTGTGCTGCCTTCAGGCTGTTTGTCTGGAGGGAACAGGGGAAATATTCTCTTATTGTGTCCACCTGTATTACTGTATAGCTCCCCTCCTCAGATCATCTTTCCTTGCTAGGAGTGAGGATATTTTCTCCATCAATTTAATATTTTTATACATGAAAAGTTTTTCTCTGCCATTCAAATGCTGCTTTAATTGTGAAGAGCTCTGAATTTCATGTTCTTTAGCAGAATTTAATCCCATTTTTTCCAATTTGTGCAGGTTTTGGTTTCAGATCACTGCTTCATGGGAAGAAGGCTCTGATGCCATTATTGCTTTTGACAATGTCTCCCTTAGTCTGGACTGTTATTTAACAAGTAAGTTTTCCTTTTATCTGCAAGCGACTTGTCTTTTATTTGCCATGTAATTGAAATTTTGGAACTGTGGGGAAGGGGCTGGGTGTCATTATCTTCAAAAGACTCTTGAAAGGCAAAGGTCTGTGTCAGAAATCACTGTGCTTAGGCAGAGGACCCGGCTCAGGTGCACCCCATACCAGTGCAGCCGGGTGCAGGGAGCGAGTTCCCAGTTTGGCATGAGTGGGCAGTGAGACACAGGGTGTGGGAGATCAGCTTCCAGCTGAGGCAGAACCATCACCTGTCCAGCCAGGCTGATGCAGAAGCCAGTCTGTGGTTATGGATTTCCACATGACCTGGTTTGCTGTGTGACACTTATCAAAATGAATGACAGTTGGACACTGGCTGGGAAAAGACAAGCATCCTGTGATTGACACTTACTTTGCAATAACACTGGGCACAATACTCCAGTTAAATTAGAACAAGGTTATTTTATTTAGACTGACATGCATTTAAGTCTGAATCAGAAACTAGGATCTTCACACTCTACTGCTCTGGGGAAAAATTTGGATTCTGATCCTGGCTTTGTGATTGACTGGCCTCTAGAATATGCCCAGTCTGTACCTCTGATGGCACATGTAGATTTTTATTAAACGTTTGTGTCTGACTCATCTTTCATAATCTCATGCATAGTGAATTGCTTAATTTGTAAATGTGTTCAATGATCTGTCACTCTGTACCTCAGACCAGCAACTTACATGAGGGCTGGAGAATTGCTGCTCTGAACAAATTAAACTTCTGCCTTGGGCTGAGCAACAGAACTTAAGCACATCCTTTCTTCTCCTACGCTTGGAGCTGCAACCTCTGTAGCCCTGTTTGGACTGCAAACCTCTAAACCAGTTCTGCAGTCAGAATGTTTCATCTGCTTTGTGTTATGTTAATTTGCATTGCCTGGGGCATGAGTCTCTCCATTTATGCTGCAATACCTCTTGGGTTCTGTGCATAAGTGCAATAATTCTGTGCATACCTCAAGTTACAGTATTCAAAGAGATCTTAAAATTAGGATAGAATTAAAGAAAATTCATCCTGCTTTTACTGGCTAAAAAAGTTTTATAACAGCTGCTAAAGATTGTATTCTGTATTTCTGCTTTGTGTCTTCTTTCACTTAATGTTTTGCCTACCACTCATTCCTGTTTATTTTCCTTTTGTCTCAGTTCTGTAACAACCAGGGAAAGTAAATGTGCCCATTTCTTTTAATAATGTTAAATCCTGTGACTGCAGGCTCTTATTCTCAGCACAGAAGTCTGCAGCCCTTATTTTAGCTTCAATTTTGGGTAACATAGTGACTCAGTCCCCCTCAGCCATAAACCAATCTGCGATTTCTTGTTTTCTAGTCAGTGGAGAGAAGACACCTCGAGGTACCACTCCAGACTCAAGCAATTTGCTCACCAGTAGAGGTGCCCAGAAGAAGTTTGGATGGGAACAAAAGCTCCTGGGAAATCTCCAGCTCAGCAGTGCCCCCTTTTCTGATCCAGCAGGTAACTGTCTGAGAAGTATCATCAGACAGGAGAGATTTCCAACTAGCGCAGATTTCATTTAGATGTGGCTAAATGCAATTTTTTCCCCCCAAAGCCTTTGATTAGAGCTTTTCCCAAGTCTCTTACAAATAAAACAAACATGTTCTAGAAAGAGATTATCTTTAGCTGCTAACTGTAATTTGGTTTTAACTGCAACAGGCTACCAGCTGGTCAAAGAACCAGAGGGGGCCCCTTGAAGTAAAACATGGGTTTAAACTGTAAGATAAGTGTGTTTGGTGTCATGGTCATCTAAAAATGGGCAGGAATCAAAGTGAAGTGTCCAAGTTGACTGAGTTTAGCATTTATTAACCTGAACACCCAGCTCTGGTTGATACAGACTTGGTTTGAACTAACATAGCCTCACTTTTCCAGTAGATACTCATTGTCCATTTGAAACAGTGCAGTACTGGACTTAGTTGGAAATGTCAGTCTTGTATGTTCATGTTACTTTATTCTCCCTTACCCTTCAGCTCCTCTTTCCAACCTAACTGTAATTAGCCCTTCCAACTTAATCAGCCTTTCCAACCTAACCATGCTTTGCCCTCTCATCGCTGTCTCCCAGGTGTTTCCCTCTCTCCTCTCCCAGGCTTTCCCACATATTCACAATATCTGTTTTGGGTCTCAAAGGTGCATCTCCATTTGAATTGGCTTCCTTCCCTCCTCCTTGCCAGCCTCTCTTCCTAACTGGTTCAAGCAGCCACAGCCTCCAGCCTGCCTGGGGCAGCAGGGCTGCCCATGGAAGCGAGGGGTGCCTGCAGGAGAGACAAGTGCTTGTAACAACTGCAACCCCCAGCACTGTGTGCAGCTGCTTCTCCTCACTTAGGGCAGCTCCCTGCCAATTTGAAATCCCTCCCCTCTTAGGTGAGAGAGCAGGGTTGTTAAATGCCTCCTTTGCTCTGTCATTAAGCCTAAGAATTTGTTCCTGCTGCCTCCTTCTCTCCCACTCTTCTGCTAAGAAGAGTTCTTTGCATTTGTTCTTTTCTGTATTTCACTTTGCTACCTGCAGTGTTCTGTTGAGGTGTATGGACTAATGGTGTTAGCCCTGATGCTGACAGCAGTCTGGTCAGTGTGGCCAAAAGCCCCACAGAGCCCTCAAAGCCTCCCTGAAAAGCTGGATCCATGAGCCCACCCCGTGCTGCCACAGCAGGGCAGCTGCTGCTGCCTGAGCTCTCGTGTGAAGCCAGCTCTGGCGGCAGAGGCTGAGGGACAGCCTGCAGGGTCAGCTGAGTTCCCATCACATGGAGTTTACTGATATTTTATGTGCTGAGCATCACACAGCAAGAAGAGTGCAGGAGCACTGCCAGGAACCCCGAGGGAAGTGAGACAGAGGCAATGAGCCCATAGGAGAGGGTGCTGGGCTGGGTGAAGCTGCACTTCAGCCATAAAGGTTGTGTTTAGCTCTCTTACAGATGCTGTGTGTGAGCTTGGGCTGTCACAAAGGTATAATTTACAAAAGTATCTTTATATGTTCTCTTTGAAGATCCTTTGAAGTTCTCCCTTCAATATCTGTATTTCTGTTTCCTGCCTGTAAGTGGAGCTGTCTTTTAAGTGCTCTCAGTATTGCCCTTGGGTCAGTGATCTCATGGTAGGATCCGTAGGCAGGGGTAGATTATGGATTTCTGGCTGGCTTTCTGTGGGTGGTGATGTAGTTTCCTAAGGCAGTTATATATTTCCTTCCAGGGTACCTACTGTTTTAGCAACAGAAAAAAAAAATTAGATTTTAGATGCAAAGTTAATGTAAAGTATGCGTGGGCTAGAAATCCTGTGGCTGTAAATTTTTGTGAGAATTTTGTTATTTCCTACTTGTCGCAAGACTTGACATCATCTAGCTCTTCTGCTCCCTGTCCTGTCTGAGGAATTCAATTTAAAGAAAGGCTTGGATGGTAGAAATAAAGGGAATCAGATTGCATGAGGGTAGAAGAGAAGGTCACTGAGGTTCCTCGAGCAATTAAAATAATTTGTGATGACCTTGGGGTGAAAATTCAAGGCAATTCCAATCTAAAACAGCTTGCCTATTTTCTGGGCTTTATCCTTGGTCTTGTTCATATTCTGTCTAAAATTGTCTCTAGCCCTTGGGGTTTGAAATTATTCCTACAGCAATTTTCTCCCCTTGTGCCCTCAGAGTAGACAGGGCAGAAACAGAGAAGCTGAGTGGCAGCCTCTTGCAGTGAAAGTCATTGCATTTCTGAGGGTCTCTGCAGCACCAAATTCCCTTTTCCCTTTGTGTTGCTGAGCTCCTGCTTGCTGTCAGGAAACACTGCAGATGCTTGTTTGGTCCCTGGGCTATGTATTTTACCCAGCTTTAATCTTATTTCTTTCTGCATCCCGTAATGCATTTAAGAAACCTCAGGCTGATTCTGAGAAGGCCTTTCCTTTGATGGGCACATATTTACTGTTGTGTGAGTGAACCAACAGCATCAGCACCACCCTGAAGTCCCAAAGACTGCACTGACCAGTATGAGCTCAGCTAAAAGTAATTACAGTTAATAGGATCTTTGACTTGTGTGATGGATCACATACTATAATATTTCCTTCTTAAGAAATCTTACTAAAACAAAGAACTGTGCTCCTAAAGCTGATGAGACAACAGGATAATAAAATGCCCTCCCTAAGTCCCCAAGCCAGCTCAGCCTCCACAGCAGGAGCTACAGCCTGAAAGACAGGTAGCATTTTGTTTACACAACATTAAATCCAGACAAGCTCAGTTGTTTTCAAGGGCAGGGGCCCTCCACTTGCTCCTCTGTATCTGAGCACAGCCTCTTATATCCACACCTGCTGCTTTTGCCTGTGCTTGGAAATGCATTTCCAGCAGAATTGATGGTTGGCCCCACCAGCCCCCCTGTCCTCTCCGTTCTCAGGCCCTGCACCTTCTGACTTGCTTCTTCAGCCTTGCCACTGTTGGCCATGGCTCAGAGGGCCTCCAGGTCATGCATGCCGGGGATTCAAAACACACCATGCAGCCACACTGTCAAACACCCTAAAGCTTCCCACTGCAGTGTGTCACACCTGGGATCATGAGCACACCAGGTAGAATAAGACCTGAAATGTCTACAGCTAATGTGGTGTTGTTGCTCTCTCAAGTTCCTTGATGACCAGGACCAGCACAGAAAAATTGCTGTGGTTTTCAAATCACACAGCTACTTGCAGTACAAGGTGGCCATTAGATAGATGTTCACAGGGCAGTGCAAAAGCTTTCCTTTTCTATTAACTAATGATGTGTTATTTGCTGGAATACCAGCTTCTCGCTGAAAGGTTGCAGGTGAAACTTGATTCTAGAAGCAGCCTGGAAAAGCAGTTGTGAAAAGGTCTGCATATGCCAGAAGACTGAATCAGCTTTAATGGAACCAGGATTTTTCATTGAGATGGTTAAATCTGTACAAAAGGCTGAGTGCTATTTATTCTGTTGTAAACCAAGGCTTACTTTGGCTTTGGTTTTAAATTGGTTAGGTATTAGTTTAAGTAAAACTGAAAGCTTCTCAAACCATACTATCATTCAACTACCAATTAAAAAGTCAATTTGTATCAAACCAATGCAATTTCCTTTTATACACAAGGCTAGAATATGGGAAATTCGGGCACATAAAGATACAGTGAGCAATAATGAGGAACTCGAGGTAAACAAATTACTATCACAGAAGCTGAAGGAGACAAAATAGGATTCTCAGTAGGCAAAAGGAGATAACAAGACACAGAGCAATCAAGCTTTAATTAAAGATTTCTGATGCTTCTGAATAGGCTTTAAATACCATGAGGATAGCCTCTCTTTTGATGTTTCAGCTTCTCTTCTGTCCCACTGACAACTTATTTGTGTCAGGGCACACAGTACAAAAATGGCATGTTGTGCAATGTGCAAGTACATTAACCTGTTCTCCCCTCAAATCTTGCATTGTTTTGTCCCTTCTGCTCTGCACATCCACCAGCCCTTGTGCAGCCCTGATTTCATGCATGGAAGCTGCCATCAAATAATTTTCTTACCCACACTGGGATACTGTTTTCCTGTTTTCCTCCAGTCTCTTCCCCACAGCATTTAGTGGTTGCACAGATTTTGTGTTTTGCATCGCGGAGAGTCCTGTTTTGAGCACTTCCATGGCTGTTTCTCGGAAGAACTCTCAGTCACATTACTTAATCAGATGAAGGAGCTGAAAGGGACAGCGGAGCAAGTATTAAGTAAAAGAAAATTACATTTGGTTGCTCTTCGTATGCAATTATACTAACTGAACTGTTGGTATAATGCAATAAAGGTATCTGCAGAATTGTATTTTTGTATTATGCATCAATTAACACAGTAAATAACAGCTCAGTGCCCCCCCTCCAACAAAAGTAGCATTCTGAGCAGTGATGGAAATGTTCAGACACAACAGTGGGATCTCACAATATGTAGGTATGAATTTCTTTATTGCAGTGTTTACACTTGCTTTCTCTGTAGGATCGAAAATAGCAACGGTGCAATACTGAAAATCAGCAAGCAACCAGATACAACCTAGCAAAGTTGAATTGGCATAATTGCTCTCCAGAGTTAATCATGCACTTGAAATAAACAGGGCAATTCACAGGTTTCAGACCTACACTTCAAAGCTGCTCACTCTTAAGAATGGCAGTTTAAATTGTACAGAAACTGCTGTAAATCTCAGAAAATGTTTTAAATAATTTTTCCACCTCCACCCAACTTGGTCTTTGTTATCTAACGTGCATTTCTACCATCCTTTGTAATTATGAGCAAAATGAAATTCCAAAAAGGTTGGTAGCATGTATCACTTAACACCCTTTGTGGAAGACTCTTTGTGAATCATGAAAGGGAAAAGAAATTTGTTTTCTTCATGCTGCTTTGTTAGTGCCTGGTTTCAGAAGGTGGCAAGAAACAAGGCGTTCTCATTGCTGTCCAAAGTCAGTAGTGCTTTTACCCTCTTACACTGACCACAATTTGCTACAAGAATGCCCCGAGAGTGTTCCTTATTTATAAACACTTAAGAAAAATCTAAAGCATGAATCAAGCTTTTGAGTATTTCTTTGAAATGATACTCAGGATCAATCAGGCATGTTTGCCATCACTGCAGATGCTCCTCCTGTTGAACTGAAAGACCTATCCAAGTCTTCCACTGCTGCCCTCATTCAGAAAATAAAGATAGAAATAGTAACTCCAGAAAGGGTGGAAAAGCTGACCTCTCTTAGTCTAGCCATACC
This sequence comes from Geospiza fortis, assembly GCF_000277835.1. NCBI lineage: Eukaryota > Metazoa > Chordata > Aves > Passeriformes > Thraupidae > Geospiza > Geospiza fortis. Next base: position 106,434 of record NW_005054550.1, on the reverse strand, counting down.
TCAGTAACTGGTTTTCATATTGCTGGCAAGACTCACTAATTTCTATGATCATTTTATAGCCCCTTAATAGCATTTTGTAGGCACACTTAACAGGTATAGGACTGTGATTGTGAGCACAACCTAGTTCTGCCATTTACCATCATCTTTCAACCCCTGCCCCATTAATCTCTGGCAAATTCAATCCTGGGAAAGGTAATAATCTCCAATTACTGCTCACAGAACACTGTTAAATGGCAGAACCCAAAGCAAAATTGAAATCCTTACCTCACTGAGCATGTTTCTTATGTATGCTTGTAGTGTATTTTGCCTACAGGCTTCCAGCCTGGACCACTGGAATTACTGGTAATGCATAAGTGAGATTTCTCATGCACTGAGTAAAATCTACAGCTCTCCACACAACCCATGGGGCCAGTGGCAGCCAAATGTTAGTGGAGATTATGGTGGGCAGTTTCCTGTAACCCTCTGATTTCCCATATTGGCCAAATATTGCCAGGCAAGGGAAGTTTATGGAAGTTTTTACAAATAGATGAAGCAAACATTCCACTTGGTCATTGCATCAAGCTTGATGGCATCTGCCTGAGACGAAGAGGTAAAATGGACTCTGTGAGGAAGAATTAATAGCATCCAAAAGTTTAGCCACTGGGGTTCTTATGCCTCTGAAACAAGAATTTATAGCCCATATTAAGGTGGATTTTTACTCTGTTGGAAGTAGGGGTAGCCTTTTGGTCTGAATAGAGGTTGTCACAGCAAGTTACACAAACTGTCTGCACATTGTTTTAAAGCACTGATGCATTTCACTAACATGTTACTCTAGGTTCCAAAATAAGCCAAGTACCGTGGTGCTTGGTGGGCAATTTGCTCAAATCACTAAGGTTTTGGTTGGCAGTGGGTTTAAACTAGGTTCAAACCAGCTTGATTTGACAAATGCCAGTTAATACATTTAGATCCTTGAGGTATAGCCAGAATGCCTCTGTCTGTTTTGGGGCATGGAGTTTGTGAGCTGTACACGTGCCAATGAAATTGCTTTCTATGTTAGAAGTACAAATATGCCTTAGGCTTTGCTCCATGGTTTTCTCTCAGTGTTGCTGGTTGTTATTTGCAACAGTGCCTGCAGCAGCATTGCCTAGGGCTGCAAGTAGTATCAGAGCTTCTAACAAATCAGTCATTTTAAGTCTTGTGGGGTTTTGTTCATTTTGTTTTCCAAGAGCAGGACACTACTCCCCTCTTGCTGTGGCTGAAATCCAGCACCTTGATTGCTGTGCATTTCATGTATCTAGACAAACTGTGTGAAACTAGAATTTCTGCTGTGCAAAAGGATGAGCAACTGTGTGTGTAAATATATCAGTCAGTGAATTCATTACGGAAAGAAAAGTTGTGAAGGAAGACAATTTTTTTTCAATTGTTTTAATAGAGAAAAAAAACATTTTTTTGCAAAACGTTGCTTCTGGGACCTTGCCAATTGTTGGGGGGCTTGCCAGGGAGCAGGAGGGCAGGTGGGTGTGTGAACATGCAGAAACTTAATCTTTCCTCTGCCATGTTTCTTTTAAAAGGGAGGATTCTATCAAATTGAACTGATGTATAAATTATTCACTGAAATGTAGTACTCCAATCTGAATCTCCACTTTTTTCCCCCCTCCACCTCAAACAGATATTTCCATTTTTTAAACCTGTGTAGCATCTTGCAACTACCAATTGCAGAATATACAGGGACCCTACATTAAACTACCTGCTGTTTTTTGTCATAGGAATTCTGAGCTGTTTCTGAGCACTGGGTATATGCAACTCGTGTGAAGTTGGGCAGAATTCCACAATCTGCTGGATTTTGGGGGAGGTTTAGCCTGGAAAGTCCTGCTGTTCTTTCCCCAGTGTGTGTGAGGTGCTGGCAGTGTTATCCTGCCACACACTGCAGAGGGAAGGAGGGATGTGTTGTGCACTGTGCAACAGACCACAGCTATTCACAGATGGAAAAAATCTATGCTCCTCACCAAGCTACTTAAGGATTTTCGATTCAGTGCTGCTGCTTTAGTCTGTGGAGATCAAAATAATGCTTCAGACTGAATTACTGTAAACTGCTGTGGCATGCAGCAACCTGTAGAAATGCTCTCTCCAAGCTCATAAGACATGCTGCAGTCATTTCTAGAATCAAGAGAAAATCAATACTTTGCATGGAGTGAAATCTTACTTTTAAAAAAGTCGTGGTGGGTTATTAAGGCAGGCAGTGCTCTGTTTTGCTGCTGGTTTCACTTCTTAGGCTGTTGTATCTGCACACTGAGAGTTGGCTTTGTGAAATGGTGGGGAGGGAGGAAGTGTGGGAATTTTAGTCTGTATCCAGAATTGTAACTACGATCCATCTGTCCTAATTATCTTGAAATGAGGGGCAGCTTCTTCCTGTGTCATATTATGTCCCATTGAATTCAGTGACTAACCTGTTCCATGTTGGACTGGCTTCCAGTATTTATAAACAGGAGTAGGGCTGTTTGCACATCAGTGCAGCAATGACAAATGAGGTAGATTTTACTAAAATCCCTGCTGGTTTAAATCAGGTGCAGTCTCTCCATGGACTTCACTTGGGCCAGACTTCCTACTGCAATGTTTTGGGCAAAAATCACTACCCAGCTCTGCTAGCTGTGAAACACATCTTTTCCTGTTCTTGTCTACCTGAATAAAGCAAATAAATATTCTTGCTAGCACTGGCTGCAGCACCTGCAGAACCTGGGAGGCTTTACAGACAATCTTGTATGCATCACTGTATCCATTACAACAGGCCACTTCAGAAATCCCAGATACCACCTCCTGTGCTCATTTGTCTCCAGGTTCCTTGCATTGTACTCCCTGACATAACATAACTGTGGTTTTTCATTTCCCATCCTCTCAAACTCTGAAAACCCAGATGGACTAATCTCAAATTGCCAGCAATGTCTGCCCTTACTCTCATACTGCCTCTGCACTGGAAGTGAGCCCCCTCTAGTCTGCCCTAAAGGCAGAAAATACAAAAGCTGTTCTGGTTGCTTCAGTTCAGAGTCTGAAGGTGTAAGGTCTACAGCAGAAGGACATTCTCCTTCTGTTCAACCAGGGCTTTTAGGGAACCAGAGGGCCATTTCAAAGCATTTTGGAATAAGATGTAGTTCACGGATCCCCAGTCCCTGGAACCCAGTGGGAGCCAAGAGCAGCCAGTTTCAGGTCCAGCTGTGCTGTGTATTACATGTGGAATCATCTAGAGATGAGTTTGCCAAGGTCAGATAGGCAGATACCTAAGGAACCTGTATTATTTCAAGGGACTAAATCAGAAATGTAAAGCTTAACCATAGCAGCAGTCTGCACATGCTGTGGTCTGTCCTAGGATTTATCACTTCCAGTTTTCCATTTTGATTCTCTCATGTTTTGGGCTCATTGTCTCCTTGAAGGTCACCCACATCTACCTTTGGGAACATGTTTGATATTTCACTGGAGACATCCAAGTGGCTTCTTATTGTTCCACTTACCTGCCTGCTTTACTAAACATATGTTTCAGTGCAGGTGGCTCAGCCCACTGGGGTATTGCAATGTTAAATCACTGTGATAGCTGACAGAATGAGTCTCTCATCTTCCAGCTACTGTGAGATTTTCCTTTGGGTTTGGGGTGGGTTTTGCAAGGATAAACACAAGTAACTTCTGGTGCCAAATTGTTCAGAGCTACTGAAGCATTTTGCTTTAGTAACTTCTAGACCTTTCTTTCTTAGGCGCCTTTACCCTCTTATCTGTTGTTTTGGGGGCTTTTGGGGGGGTACATCAGAAGCAAATGAAGAGAGGAAAATTCTTGCATTTGCTGTCTAATAATTTTAAGCTTTCATACTGCCACCCACTGCAGAAGGATTGGAGAAATAAGTGAAGTTAGTATGTAAATGAAACAAGTAACAGTGACAAAATCTGTAGAGCGCCCATACAGGGGAGTTTTGAGAAGGGGTGGTGTAGATTTTTCAGAAAGATGGGATTATTCTCTCAGCAGTACTTAGATTGGAAAATTTTCTTGCAGAGTGGTAATTTTGCACAACACTGTATTACCAAAATTTTTCAGAAATACAGTCGCTGTATTTCTTAAAATTCTGTCCAATTCTTTGATCCATTTCATTCACTGAACTCTTTTTGTAAGAAGGAATTTAGCTGATCTTCAGGATTAGTTTGTGAAAAGGTAATTCAGACTTTTTTTCTGGCTAAGTTAAGGTGTTTTCTTGTATTTCTGGAGGGTGAACCTCTCCAGTAACAGCAGTGGTAGAACTTTTAGCCTTGCTCATCCGGACACGTGCAGACCGTCATTTCTAAACCACATCAGCTTAGACAATAGCTCTGAATTCCAAGAAGCAGGTCAAGCTAAGCATAGAACATCCTAAGTTGGAAGGGATCTGCAAGGACCATTGAATCCAACTCCTGGTCACTGAGTCTAATTAATGCCCTGTCTGAACTATCTAGTGTCACCACTGAAGGAATCTGCATGTGTGGCGTTGCTTTTGTGGAAGCTGGTGGAGAAAGTGCTCTTTGAGAAGGCCTTGGAAGGCTGACTGGACCAACATCATTTGTAGAAAAACCTTCAGATTCCAAATCTTTTCTCTTTAATGGCACTAGAACTACCTAATGGAGTTTATTAGATTGTGCATATTAGATTATTAATAATTATGCTTGATAAATCATGTCATGTTCACAAAAAATGTTTTGTCTGCTTATTTACAATACAGATCTTAGTTTTGATTATATATGAAGTATTTCCTGATATACTAGAAAACAGGACAAGGTGGGTTTTACAAAAGCATTGTGGTCTTGGGACTACAATGCTCCTAAAATGAATCTTTAGGGAAAAGGACATAATTGCCACCATCATGTATTCAAATTTTAAAAATTGGATTTTTTTTGAAACACAAATTAACAAAGCCTTGTTCTAGAAATCTATTTGTACAGGATCAGTACTTCCAAGTGATGAAAATGGCTGTAATAGGGAGGCAATGATTTGCACCCACAGATCTGGCCTAGAAAACGCAGAGCTAGATGCTTGTTTTACAGGCCTCAGTCAGGTGTTTTGCTTTCTGAAGCTTAATTTGAGTGTCCTGTGAGCAAACAATTCAATTTATCTATTGTTATGTTTTAATCACTGTGATGTTGTTGTGTTTACAGGTTTTTATCTAATTAACAGTTACTTTCCCATTTAAAATAAATTCAATAACCATATGTCTCTAGAAACTGAAAGGGCTGGAATGCACCAGCCTTGAGATTATGAATGAGCACTTAACAGCCCAGAGAGCAGAGCCTGAAACTGGGAGGACTCTGTTGGATTTTTCTCTACTCTCTGCTCTTTGCCTTTTTGAGCCTTAGGAAAAATAAAACTGTGTTTATTGTTGTGATAGATTTCTGGAGATGTCAATGAAAAGCTGTCAAATACAGAGGTACACAGAACCATGAGACTTTTAAAATAATTCTGGGGGTGTTAGTTTGGGTTAAAACCTCAGGGCCAGGTTTTGCTCTTGGTCCAAGAAGCAGAGCAGCTAGAGAGCAGAGCAGCTCCTTGGTCCTTGGGCATCATGCTGTGCACGTGTCCTCCTTTCAGATCAGTGGCTGTTCACGACCTGTGGTGCCAGTGGACCCTACGGCCCCACCCAGAGCCAGTGCAACGATGCCTACAGGAACTCCAAGCTCAGAGTGGTGGTGGGAGCTGAAGGGATTCTCCAAGGCATTCAGATCTGGAGAGTACCAGCAACCAACACATACAGGTAAGGGAGCTGTCTCTGATTGTCGTGCTCTATCTGTGTTCAGAACGATCCAAGCTGCTGATACATGCCAGGCATTTTTGAAGTCTTACATTCAGAAGTTTGGCCACATCTACTGGGGTTTTGCTTATCACTGAGCCTGTGATTTTCAGTCTCTCCCATCTCAGCTTTGATCCCTGGAAGATGCAACTTTTTTGGTGAAAGAGAAGAAACTTTCTGAGGCAGGCAAATCTTTAGCCTAAATGCTCACAGGTTGGGAGAGTTCTATCAGGAGCTGAAAATGAAACATTTTCACCTCCCCAGACCAAGAGAAATGCATTTCATCATTTGGCATTCATGGAGCCCTAGGATCAGAATGAGTTTTTCCCACCCTTCACTTGGTGTGCAAGGTACGATTATATGTCAGCATTTCTTATGGGCCAGCTTGCATCAACCTCTGCTCAGCATCTTCACTTTTTTGAATCTAGAGACAGCAAGTTGAGCTTGTAAGCCTGGCTTACCACAGTAGAATTGATTTTGGAAGGCAGCCACCTAAATGGTAGGCTCTGTGATACTGAGGGTTCTAACACTTAAATCCCTCTGTGGAGTTGTTTTCAAAGAGAGGTGATCAGATACGGTTCAATGCTACTTTATCAGATTTTTACCAATCATTTTTTTCCTTTTGCTCTTGCTGGGGAAAGAAGTTCAATTGAAGTGTAGTTCACTGTATCAGAATGGTAACATGAAGCCATTACATGCATCATTTTGTAAGCAGAACTGTCAGTTTGAACCAGTGACTGTCTAGAGGTGGTTTTTATGCAGCATTCCATATTGAAACCAATGATGGTGTCTTGGATTTCAAAGCAAAGCATTCCATTGAAGGCTTTGAACAAATTTCAGTTACAATTTTCTGATCTCATATCTTTTTTTTTTTTCTTTTATATTGAAAAAGAATGCTAATGTTGAGGCCAGGTGTCAGTCTCTAATAGAGGTCTAGGGCAAAGCAGTTTTGAGAAACTGGCTGGGCTAGGCAGAAGTTCTGCCTGAGTGCCTATTCCTACAAGGATTGATGGTAATGCAAAAAGCATTCATGATACTTTACCCAGCTATCAACAAGGAGCTGCCTGAGGTGAATAGAATTTTTCACAACCAGCATTCAGTAAATATGGTTATAAAGTACAGCCCAAAAATAAAGAGGCAAAACAGCCCAAAAACTTACAGCACTGTCATTTCTTTAATATCAGAGTCCAAGAAGAGCCAGAATTCCTGTGCAACTGTAGGCTGATTTTTTGCTGCACAATACAACCCCTGGGCCCTGCAGGCATGACTTGTCTATTTAAGTCCTATAAATGACCTATCAGACTTTTAAGTTCTGTATAGATAATAGATGTATAATGTCGTGCATAACATATATATATAAAGGGATGACATTCTCTTCTGCACCTCTTAAGGCTAAAGTAGAAAATTCACAGCCTGGGGAAAGCAGGAGGCAATTGTGGGCTTAAATTATCTTGACATCTTCCTGATTCTGGTCTGCTGAAGGGGCAGCAAAGTCTGCCAGCATAGCATAGCCCTAGGAAAATGTCAAGTTGCAATATCAATTCCAGGACTTCCCAGAGCCTGGACTTACTGCCTGTGTTTAGCTCTGCCCTGCGGTCCTGCTGCAGTGTGGGTGCTGTAAGTTTTCCTGATGGGCACTGCTGAAACACCTGACACAGGGAGAGAGCCCTCCTGCTGGCTGCTGGGCTCTGGAGAAAGCTGGTGTTCTGCCACATCAGTGTGTTTTACACTGTGTAATGTACCCTGCTGGTAATTGCTCAGGAAGGATATTGATTTTGTGAACATGAGGCAGAATATGCATTATTAAAATACAGACAGCTCAATTTTGCACAAAACTCTGCCAGCACAAACCAGGCACACCCAGAAACCCCATCTGTGAAAGTCTGGGTAGGCTGCCACACACTGTAGTGCCCACGTTGGAAAACTGGAGTTTTTACATGCTCTGGCTCACTTTCATGGGACTTCACATTGTGTAACAATGAAGTTAAACATTATAAAAGGATAATTTTTGTTTCAGATCTCCTTCTAAGCATTCAGAAGGTCTGGTCATCTTGGTCTCATTACCAAGTATGAGAGAAGTGGACTGTAATAAATTATACATTACCATCCTTTATCCTACTTCTTTCCATTTTTAAAGGAAGAGGTTTAGGTCCATTTTGCTGAGTGCCCCGTTAGTGACCACTTTCACTGTCCTCTCTTCTCTGTGCTTCTTTTTGTAAGGTGGCACAAGAACACAGCCCAGTGGTGTGCAAAAAAGTGTCATTCTGAGTCAGCCAGGCTAGGTACAGCATTTTCTCATACTCTCAAGACTAGCTCCAGTGTTTCCCATAACCTGGATGTTAGTGTGCACGCTTTTCTCCAGCCCTGGTTTGCAACTCTGCACATCCTGACCCTTCCTGAAGGGGTGGGCTTCTTTTGCAGATCCCACAAGTGTCATAGTAAAAGGAAAGAAGGAAGGCACTGGGAGGTACTCTGTGTTCTTGCTCTGAATGGGCTGAACCTTTCTTCAGGGCCAAGATGGTTAAATGGCTTCCCTCCTGCTGTAAAAGAAAGGTGTTGCTAATGAAAGGGATCCTCTTAAGGTCTGAAGTCAAGATAACTGCTTAAATAGTGACACCTGTTTTGAACAGGGAATGACTTCCACCTGAATATACTGGGTTTTATTTGTCTTCAGCCTTTGAGTGAGGCCTTAGACTGGGTTTCCTGAACTTTCTGATATCACTGCTTGTATGCAAAATCTGTTCTTGCATGGAAAAGTATGGCCCCTACTGGCAGCCAATTAGCCCTGCCAGCTTGCTGGGCCTGGTAGTGCACCTCATTAGCCATTGCAAAATCCTACAGTAAATCAACTCAGCTTTCAGATTCATGCAGCATCTGTTCAGGGTGGCCCAGTGCTGTGTCCATCACTTTTTCTGCTGGCTCTGGTACAGCCTAACTGAGGACTGATTGCTTTGGTTATCAGCAGTGGCATGAACATAATCATGTCACATTGCCAGGATCTAATATGCTTTATGAGACACTGCCTGTTTGCAGGCAGGACTGGGCTGGGCAGAGAGCAGCCAGGTGCTGGGGGAAAGGAGGTGTTAAAGCAGAGCACCTATGCTGTGCCTGGTAGGAAGCCAAGAGCAATTTTTGAGTCCTGCAGTCTCTGGTTATGTGCTCCAGGTGGAATTTTGCTCTCACAGAAGAGCTGCTAATGTCAGTGGAGAATTACCTGCTTATTTCAGATCCAAACTGGGTTGCTGTACCATCATTCACCTGCTCAGAAAGTTGAGTAACTCTGTGTTTGTTTCAGAAATGTGTGTTTTATCATGATTTTTAAAAGTGCCTTAAAATCCTTTGCTAAAAGCTGCTTTAAGTATGCCCATTGATAGAAAGGGAGAGGGAGAAGGTGAGAAATACAATGTTCCAGCTACATCTTTGGGTACAGCAGCAACAGCAAGCACCTCTGAATCTTGACTGTTTGAAATAAAAATCCCAGAGTTTTAACTGAGACTGCAGCAGCCTGTGTGTAACCTGCCCACTCCTGGCTGGAGACAGGGAGATGTTCCTGATCACCATGAGTTTGGCCAGGGGCCTTTTGCCTTCCTTGTTTACTGCAGGTAGTGTCATCTCCATCTACTTTTCTTTCTGTATTCCTCTGGTCCTGGGAATAAGAGAGCTGTTTTCCATCTGGTCCATGCTACCAGGACCAGTTATGCTGTCTGCTTTCTCAAATCTCCCTCTGTCAATCTCATGCTTAATGTTCTCTTTAGCCATATGTCCTGGTTTCACCAGCTCTCCTGCTTCTGCTCTTTCTCTTCCTTGCTGCAAACTTCTCAAGGATGTGCCTTCTGGGAAACAAGATGTGTTTCATATATTAAAGCTGGAAACTATAAGGGCTTGCTCACTATGTTCTCAGCTGTGTTTGCCCAATAATCAATGTGAAAGAATCTGTTTTGTAACTGCCCAAGCTCACAGATTCAAACAGAGCAGAAAATCAGTCTTCAGGCTTTGGGTTTAGGTTTATTTAGAATGTCAGGTCTTCGGAGTACAGCTTTGTGATACCGTGCAAAATGCTCAATGCTCCAAAGGGGTTTGTGCTTCCTTCCACCTGCCTGGGACAACTCAGGGGGCATCCTCTTGTTTTCTTTTTCCTGCAGCATCTCAGGCTATGGAGCTGCAGGTGGGAAAGGAGGGAAGAACACCATGGTGCGGTCCCACGGAGTGTCTGTGCTGGGAATTTTTGACCTCCAGAAGGATGATACACTCTATATCTTGGTGGGACAGCAAGGAGAAGATGCTTGTCCTAGTGTAAGTGATTGCCTTTCTGTTCTGCTTGCATCCCTTCCACCAATCCATGGAGTTTTGTCTTTTCACACAGAAAAATGTTGTCCTCAAGGGGTTTGGGGCTATAGGAGTCAAGAAATAAGTACAGTTTTACTGGGAGAGCATGAGAACATGAAGCACCATGTCCCTATGCTTGCTTCTTTTCAACATTTGGGCCCTGTTGATAATACACAACAGGTTCCTGACTGCTCTCAGTATCTCAGAGCACCTGTGTGGGGGCTTGGAGACAAAAGACAACCCTGCCTTCCATTCCTCTGGAGATCAGTCTTCAAGGCTGATTTTGCAGGGTTTTGCCCTTGTTCCACTATTGAGCCCAGCCCTGCCATTGTCATATACTCTGCACCTCTGGAGATACCCATGCCACAGGGCCTGCTTGGTTATCCTCCATAGGGGAATAGGAAAGACAAATCAATCGTGTTTGGGTCAGTCCTGATTTTTATGTTACTAACCAACCCTTGCTGCAAATGTCTTGACAGAAAGATGGGCACTATTTGCACACACAGTCATTTACTATTGTTTAGTATTCTTTGGAGGAGGATGTGGGAATAGGATACTCTCATGGAGCAAGCAAAGCATTTTCTGATGAAATTTCACCTACAGGTTTGAGCTGGACATTTAAATGATGTGCATTTCTCAGCTGATAATGGCTGGCATCCAAGAGATGAAAGCTTAGCAGTCTGTTAGAGCAGAGAAAGGTTGAAGGATATAGACAAGTAAAAGGGGTTCTCAAGGCTGGCTGCTGAAGTAAATAATGTTCAAACTAGAATTACACATTTCTACAAACAAACCATTAATATAAAGCCTTTTTGAAATGAGGAATGGCCTAACTCAAACGTCCATCCAGCCTCTTTAACTAGGAAATTCCAGCTGAGGGTAATATATGGACTCATTAAATTGCAGGCCACTGTAATCTTAGTGAGAATTTATTGAGTGCTAATGTAATTCTTTCATTGAGGCAAAGAGATTGCATTGACTTGTAGAGGAGACTTTTACTAGATTGGATTGTAATCAGTTATGTCTTTGCCATGAAGGATTATTTTTTTTGTAATCTAGTGGTTCCTTTGGGTCATTGACTTTGTCATTTTATTAATCATTCCCATCCAACTCCAAATCAATTAAGGAGAGGGAAAAAACAGGGAAAGGAGGACTGTTAGTTCTTTAGGCAAGTCTGCACACAAAAGGGATGCCACTCATTCTCTAGCACAACTTAGAGTATATGGTGTGGTCAGCAGAATAATTTGTAATTTGAGTACGCTTTTATCAGGTTCTTCTTCCAAAAGAAAACATACACATGAAAGTAGAAGGAAGCAGAAGGTCAGTTCTACTATAACAAATGTTTGTGCATTTTTCCCTAAAAGTGTTGTTGGTTTAGTAAGTTCAGTGTGCATTATATGTGCAATATAACAAGATAGTGTTACTGAGACAAAACCTGTAAAGTAAAATAGTCTAGAAGCAAAGTTTGCAACTTGAAAATGCTCACAGCAGGGTCCTGCTAGTCATGCACTTTAGTGCTCCAATCTTAAACCAAAACAGTAGTTAGGTCATAGTCCTGAAGTAGATATAAATGGTGGTTTAATGTTGTGATTGAAATCAGTTAGTGAATTCAGGGATTTGCCTAATGCAGAAAGTTCACTGCGTTCAATGATAATTGATGGAAGGGAAAAAATGCTAAGTAGGAAATGTGGAGGCTTTTTGGTGAGGTTTTTTTATTAACATCAGGGGAACATTGCAGTCAAATGTGGGATTGCTGCTCTTTTGATAGGCATTGGTAGTTGCAGTAAAATTGCTGCTAAGATCATCAGAGATGCACAGGGGATGCTTGGCCCAACCAACAGGAAATGAGGTAAACAAACGTGGGTTCTCTGTCTCTGCCTTTTGGCTGTCGTGTGACACAGGACAAGGCACATCCTTGCCGAGTTACTCCCTTCCTCCACTTGTGAAATACAGGCTGTTAGTGCTGGGAAATATTTGAAGCAAATTCTGCTACCTTTTGTATGTTAAAAGTTTATGGAGGTGTATTACGTGATAATAGGTATCAGCACTGAGCTTGCTTCAAAATAATTCCATTTAAATGGCAACAAATTCTTCTGGTGAAGGTTGAGGTAAAAAGCCAGATTCTTCTAGAAGAGCATTCATTTGGCTCTGGTCATGTAGTTTCCCTGGAGAACAATTTCTTGCTTTGGGATGGTAGAAGGGTTCATGAGGCCTCTGTGTGCACAAGGGAGTGGAGGTTTCTTATCTGAATTCAGACTTGGTCTTCTGTTTGCAGACAAATGATGTTATCCAGAAGGTCTGCATTGGAGAGAACAATGTGATTGAAGAAGAGATTCGTGTGAACAGAAGTGTCAATGAATGGGCAGGAGGAGGTGGTGGTGGGGGCGGTGCCACTTACATATTTAAGGTATGGAAACACAGTCCCCATGTGCCTTCAGCATCAACATATCCTGCCTCTGAAAAATCCCTTATGCACCTCAGGGAGAGGGTCCACAGAGTGACCTCTGGGTATCCTTAATTTCCACTTCAGAGATGCACGGATGTGGGTTGGCCCTTCACAGTTCTTTGAACTGCTGTTCAATATGGCCACACTTGTTTCAGTGGATTCAAGTACCCTTTGCAAACATAATGAGTTGAACTGGGTTGGTTTGTTGGGGTTTTTTTTTCAATAAAAACTGAGATGGTGAAGCAGAGTTCTACAGGAAAGGGCAAATTCTGCAGGACTTCATTCACCTCTGGCTTGTAGAATGTGAGACATCAGCTATACATTTAGCCTGACAAGGAAAGCTGAGGCTAGCCTGTATGTTTTCTGTTGGCAGTCCTGTAGCTGTGAACCTCTGATGTTTCCTGTCCTGTGTTAGCTGAGACAATATTCATTCCAAACACTGGTCTCAGGGGAGACACTGTGCAGAGCAGTGCTCCTTAGCTGTTTCATTTGATAAGAGTCATCACATGGGGCATTACAGGCCTTCTAAGAGCCATCACCATGGTAGATATAATTCATAGGGGTACTGACACTGCTGTTTCCTGTAGCAGAACTTGGTAGGACTATTCTTTAATTTTCTATTGATTAATTTTCTGGGTGTGGGTACCTAAATAATGCAATGGCAGTGTGCAGTGCTGAGCAGCCCTAGATGCCTGCTTGGTGCAGCAGACAGTAACTATGATGAGGCAGAACTTCAATTTCCATGTCAGGCTCAGTTTGAACATTGCCTTTATTTCTGGATTTGTTAAGATGGAGAACGGAGAGCCGGTCCCCTTGATAATTGCAGCAGGGGGTGGTGGCAGGGCCTACAGGGCCAAAACGGACACATTTCATCCAGAAAGACTGGAGAATGATTCCTCTATTCCAGGGTTGAATGGAAATTCAGGAGCTGCAGGTAAGGAGAGTTTATTCCTTTTAAGAAAACCTTTCTGAACATGTGGTACTCCCAGATTTCTCCTCCTCACAAGAAGGTGAGGCAAAACTCATGAAAATACAGTTCAGGGGGAACAGAGGGTTATAACAGATGCAAATAGAAGGTACCCACCCAGTGCTGGATACTTGGGATAAATAAGGGTATCAGAGATGGTATAGCCATAACAATGGCTACATTCTCCCAAAATAATGCAGTACCTCTCATAAACAAAGTTGTTTGATTTTTGATGTGGGAGTTTGCAGAGCCAGTGTGACTGTCCTGGTCCCTGCACTGTTTTGTGCTGTGTGGACATACTCAGAGTTTCTCTGGCTTATGCAGAAAGAGAATAATTGTACCGTGTCTGGAAGTCTCTGTGCAGAGACCCTGGACTGAGCAAGCAGCAGAGCTGAAAGTGAATCACCGCTAAGTGGTGTGGAGAGTAGGAGTGGGACATGTTTTCATACCCCTTACAATGAATTCAGCTTTTTCTACTTTACAATTGGCATTGGTTTATTTCAAGAGTGTTTTCGTCAGAGATAAGGGGAAGGGTCTGAAAACCAGAAAGAAGTGATTGGAGAGTAGGTAGGGATATCTTTTTACCTTTTCTATAGAAAATACTTGTCCTTGCATGTATGGTAGGTGAAAAAGAGGTGCAGAGGATGACTTTCAGCTGAGGTGTTTTGAATGGATGCTTGTCCTGCAGATCCCTCCAGTGTTTCTTACACAAAAAGTAACCCCTGGCTGTGCCTTTTCTCTCAACTGCAGGTGGTGGAGGTGGCTGGAATGATAACACTTCCTTCCTGTGGTCAGGAAAATCCCTGCTGGAAGGTGCTACTGGAGGAAGATCCTGCCCCCAGGCCATGAAGAAGTGGGGGTGGGAGACAAGAGGGGGTTTCGGAGGGGGTGGAGGGGGGTGCTCCTCAGGTGGAGGAGGCGGAGGATATATAGGTAAAGTGGCTTCGTGTTCAAGGTGTCCCTTCCCCTCCTTTAGTGCTAATGCTCAGCAAAATGCTGATGATAACTCTCCTGTAGCTAGCATATTTGACTGTTATGTACTAGTATGTCTGTGTGTTGCCTTTTTAGCACTAGATGAACTCATTGAGGCTTTGAGCAAAGAGCCAGAGGCCAGTCCTTCAGCTGCAGCCCTGGCTTTGCTCTCTGCAAAATGTGACTTTAAGATCCTGCTGTGATTCCTGAGCTTTTCACACTGGGGTGACAGTGCTGGAGCAGGAGGAGCCACAGCAACGTGCTCCTTTTGCCAGCACCTGTGTTTGGAGGACTTTGGTCCTGGGGGCTGGCAGCCAGGCTTTATGCCAGGGGATGGATGCAGCTTCTGCCCTGCCCTGCTGTGGGTGGGCCTTGGTCCTGCACAGGTGCTCTCTGGGGGCAGAGGCTCAGGCTGCCAGCCAGCACCCCTCTTAATATGACTTCAGTCAACAAGGAGCTAATTTCATGTGCCTCTGTGTCTCAGGGCAGCTGTCAGATGGCATTATGTTGATTACAACTGGTGTGGGCCAGATTCAAGATCTCTACTAACCCATAGTCTCCTGGGCCACATAGCTTCTGCAACCATCTGCACTGTGGTGGACTCTTTAATCCCTGGTTCTCCACAGCTTAAATTAAGTATATGGTAGACCAGAAATCTTGAGAGGAAGTAATGAGTTTAAATGATTAAGTGCATGTTTTGTACCAATGTTCCTGTGTAATGCTTCTTTTTTCCAACAGAATGACTCACATGATGTTTTTTTTATTTCACCGAAGACAATTATAGGGAAAAAGCTATTTTTGGGTGGGTGGGGGAATCATTGCATGCTTGAAGTACAAAATAGATGTGTTTTTAATATTTGTTACCTATTGCCCATACTTTGCTTCTGGTATGTTCCATATGCTCAGGCAGAAATGAGCAACTCATAAATTCCTTCAGTCCCCACTCCTGGTGGACCACCCTGCTTTCAGGGTGCAAAGGAGAGGAAGGATAGCAGGTTATCCATTCCCTCTGCTGACACAGTCCATGCCTTGATCAGCAAGGGTACTAACTTAGCTCTGGAGTACTGGTGCTTTCCAGTCTCTTGGCTACATAAATTTTAATGGGGGCTTGTATGTTTCACAGCATCCAAATGGTTAAAGATGAAGGTTGTGCCTTAGTTTGCACCAGTCTACCTAAACAGAGCTAATTGATTGATTGTCACAAGCTTCATTATTAAATTGAAGTTCTAAAGTCCAGTAGTTCATGCCACAACTTGCTAAATATTCCCTATATATTAAATGCTTTAATTTTTCTCTTTTTTCATTTGGATGCCTCCCTAAATAGGCTGAGTTCATGCATGTTGCCATGTTTATCTGTGTTTTATTGTTTTATGACCCTCAGTCTGTTAAGGTAACTTCTGGTTTGATGTAGGTGGCAATGCTGCAGTGGACAATGACCCAGAGATGGATGGGGAGGATGGTGTGTCCTTTATTAATCCAATTGGTACTTTATACACTCCAGCACTTAAAGGTATTCATACTGGTCAGAGGTCTTCTCTGGGCTTATTTAATTTTAATAATAGTAGGACCCCTTACAACCTTTTGGGGTACAGCTCAGTGTCATGAACATGAGGAGGCAGAAATTATATAAAATACAGCAGAAAATAGAAGTAGCAGGAAAAAAACAGGGAGAGGAAACATCAAGCCTATTAGGAAACACTCCCAGCAGTACAGTCTACCACCCTACAGAATAATTTCGGACAAGGAAAGTGGTAACAGAACCTCATAGCTCAGATACTTTAGGAAAGAAACAGACAAAATACCTGTCTATTCACCAGCAAACAAGTTCCTTAGAGTGTCCCTTGGTAAAATATCCAGGTGCTGCCCAGCAGTGCATGGGAGTGATAAATACTGCAACTCCAACCTGTGTTTTCCCAGAAGTTAGTGTCTTTAATATGTTTGCAATGAGTTCCGAAAAAAACAACAAAAAATCTACTCATTAAAAAAAAGTTTCCTTTAGAACAGCCAGAAGTATTTTCAAATACAGATGCACTCTGGCCTGGTGGATTCAGCCAGAAAGTTTTGAAGATATTGCAGTGATTGATCTTGGAGGGACTAAAGGCCGGGAAAGAAAAGGGTGAACCCAAGGAAATTATAAGAATGGTCTTTGCAGTAATTAACTGAGCTTCTTCATCCACTCCTTAGTGACAGAGGGGCACGGAGAGGTGGAAATTAGGCTGCACCTTAACTGCAGTCACTGTGAGATGGACGAGTGCCATGTTGATCTTGAGACTCAAAAAGTCATTTGCTTTTGTGAGCCAGGCACAGAGTTGGCAGAGGATGGTGTGTCTTGCACAGGTAAGTAGGTGTGTGGGGTACTGCTAACATGTGGGACAGAAAATGCGAGGCCAAAGGCTCTGGTTTGGACTGTAAGACATCCTGAAAGTGCTATCTGATCTTTCTTAAACCTGCCTGCAGTAGAATGTTATTTTCTTTCCTGCTGGTTTATGCTGCAGAGCTATTTTGCCAGGATATAGCCTCATCAATGGTGAGGACTGGGGCACTGAGCAGCAGTGCTGCTTTGCTCTACAGTATGTGTTTGGCATCCTGGGCAGATCTGAGCAGAGTCTGCTTGTGTTGGTGTTCAGAGTCTGCTCTGAAATCCTGAAAGTTTGCTCGCTGAAAGAATTTTCCAGCTGAAGTTAAATTTCAGACCAGTTCTTTAAAGAACAAAAAAAAAAAAAAAAAGGCAAGGTGAAGGAAAGTATGGTTCCTGAGGAACTGGACATTTAAAATAAAAGTTCAGAAACTGTGAGAAATTCTGTGCAAGATTTCTCTGAGAAAAACTAAATACAGTCAATAA
This sequence comes from Geospiza fortis, assembly GCF_000277835.1. NCBI lineage: Eukaryota > Metazoa > Chordata > Aves > Passeriformes > Thraupidae > Geospiza > Geospiza fortis. The sequence continues at coordinate 89,113 of NW_005054550.1, read as the reverse complement.
AACTAAATACTTGCCTTTCTTTCAAAACCAGGTGCTCAGAGCTCCATTGCTGGGTTTGCTTCCTATTCTTGTGCAGCATTTAGAGCAGGTCACCCCAGGGGTTTAGGATCCTGCTTTCAGCTTGTCACTGGCATGGGAAAATTGTTGTGTTTTTACCATTCCTGCCTGTAAGATGGGTAAAACGTATGATCATTTTGTCAAGGTGAAGTAAACCTTAAAAGCATGATCCCACATGAGGATGCAGCTTCACTACACTGTTATCAGGTTTTTCTGCCTGGATTCCATGCATTTAGGAGATGATATATTGCAGTCCTCCTGCTTTTGCTGTGATTTGGCATTGATAGCAGCACTTTAACCCAAACAATGTAATGTTCTTTTCACCCCTCCCAACCTCCTGCCCCTGTTTTTTATGGTCTTGTTTTTGCACCCAGGGAGTTCACATGTTAATTCATTGATAGTGAACCATCTGTTTTAATGACTTGATATTAATTGAGGAAAGTGAAACAATGAGGTATGAGAAGTCATGGATCCTGAGAACTGGTCATGGCAGAGGTTGCTCCTACACCGTTGGAGCAGCAGATGAGTAAATGGAAAGAAGAGCAGAAAAAAATCTGATGGCAAAGAAGTGGCTCCTGGAAGATAATTTCAAATGCGTAATTTCTTCTTTCTGTTGCAGCTGAGCCAGTGGTTCGTCTCCCTTTCTCCTTGGTCTTGTCTGTAGTGACTTCTGCATTGGTGGCTGCTTTAATTTTGGCTTTTTCAGGAATCATGATAGGTGAGTGTTTCTCTGCAAAAGATATTTTCGTATGAGGGCTGGATCTGAGCTAGGGATAATTGGGCCCTGAGAGGCAAAAGGATTCAGGTTTTGAGCTACTACTGTATTTAATGACACCTTCCCACACACATCTTCAGATTTCTGTAGCTGTTTCTAACCACAATGACCAATTCGAGGAGGCTTCAGTTACTGACTGCATCTCAAAAGAGACGGGATTTTTTGTGTTGTACTGTGTGGCTGCCAGAACACAGCTGCTTCTGGTTTTGTGAGATCTGGTGCTGTTTAATGCCTAAAAGCTTCTTTATTTGTGTGCCTATGTACAGATTTCACCTCCTAATGTATGACATTTAAGCTTAAACTCTCACATAGGTTCCTCTTTCACAAACTGCTCCTTAGTAGGATGTGGATATTCTTGCCATTTTTGCTTGAAATTCTAAAAGGTATTTTTCACCTTTTCATGTCCTTATCTTAAACACTCACTCACCTGCATCTGGTGCAAGCAGAATAGATTTGAATCAATGAAAAGGAGTCAGGGATTCAAACCACAGCTTTGCCACCTTTCTTTGTCCACACTGTGTGTGGTCTGGGGAAGGAGAGGGATGAACCAAGAGCAGGAAATTAGATCTGCAGAGCTGTTTCGGTTTTAAGAATTTCAGGAGTTATCAGTTGCATGCACATGGTCCTACATCTGTGATTCCTGTTCTGACAGTGCCTTTTTACAATGACTAAATACTCCTCAGGAGTGGAAGAGTAATCCTCTTTCCATCCAACGAGCCTATCATTTCCATCTCAGGAAAGGGCAATGATTTAAAAAATCAAAGCAAAGGCAATGAGGAGGAAAATGGAGGACAGGAAGGGTTTGTGGATAGGTCATTACATCCATCTGCCTTTGCAAGTGCATGTTTACCCCTTCAATTTTTCCCCTGAGCAACATCTGCTGGAGAAGATGCAATAACTATTGTCGTCACAGTCTTTGGACTCAATCCAGCTCCCACAGAAATCAATAGTGATTTAACCTGCTCCTGGTTGTCATCTTCTTTTGGAAAAAAAATCCTGCAATATCAGTTACTATTTCAAGGAGTATCCTCAGGATGTCTTCTTTCAACATGTGGTTTTTAATGGTGTTGCAGAAGTATCAGTGAAGTGATGCAAGGAATATAACATATCATAAACTGACTTCAAATGTGGTCCTACTCTCTTGTTTAGAAAGAGGAAGCTTTGGAAAATTTGCCATTTTTTATGTACAATGTGTTATTCTGAGGAAACAGGTTAGGCTATCCATTTTGAACAATATGATGCAATAATTCATTTCACACTTTAGTCACTTCTGTGAGATTTAGGAAAATCAATTATACCCCACCTCCCACAAGTTTCAAACTAGACTTGTATTTGGAAGATCTGGTTAAACTAAATAGAGCATTAAAACAACATCAGAACTCTGAGATGCCTCCAAGTGAAATTCATTTTACTCTTTCCAGACAGTCTGTGAGCAAGCCTGTTTCTTCGTAAGATGTATAAATCAAAGGTTCCTGGATATCTTCAGATCCCATTTTCTATCTGTACTTATTTGATGTACAGAAATACACCAGTGTCACTGGCTGGTTTGATTTTCTGGCCACAGCACAGTGAGTCCCAGTGAGAAGGGCTGTCCCAACTCCAGTCTCTGGCCGTGGTTAACTGTGTTCTCCTGTTTAGTGTATCGCCGCAAGCACCAGGAGCTGCAAGCCATGCAGATGGAGCTGCAGAGCCCAGAGTACAAGCTCAGCAAACTGCGTACCTCCACCATCATGACAGACTACAACCCCAACTACTGCTTTGCAGGAAAAACCACCTCCATTAGTGACCTTAAAGAGGTGCCTCGAAAAAACATCTCCCTCATCCGGTAAATCCGTCTTTGCCTTCCCCACCCTTCACCCACATGTCCCAGCTCTCCTAGAGAGGTGTGAACGCACAGCTCTGTGCAAATTCTTGTGCACTTTTAGGTCCATACCCCTTTCCATAAAATGTAAAACTGCAGAAGTTAGGGTCATGTGGAGGGGGCTAGATTTTGGCATTCACCTTGACCTTCTGCAGGTGCAGTGTTCATCTCCGGGGATTGTGAGGAGAACTGAACAGTCATCACCAGTAATTCGGTTACATCTTTTACAGGCTATGCAGTGAATGGCCCATTGCCATGAGCTGATGAAATTCTGGGATGGCTGAAGCTTGTAGAAGGCTCTTTTAAATCCTTGATGGGGTCTTTGGTAAAGACAATTACATCCTTAAGTGCAATTGCAAGGAGAGGAATGGGTTTGAAAATGCCAGACGGTATTAAAAAGACAGGGATATAAAGCCAGCAAGATAATCATGTCTAGATGAGAACTTCTGAAAAGCTTTAAAGTGTCTCCTAAGAAAAACTTGAATATTCTGAGTTGTTGCACACTTTGCTCTACTGCAGGATGCTTGTGAATGTGACAGTACCCTGGTACCAGGCAGTGTTGCACAAAAAAATAAAAAGTGGAAGCGGGAGTCCTTGGAAAACTGGGAAGCTTAAGGTGCTGAAAAAAAATTATGCTCAGAGCAGTCTATGCAGTCTGCAATGCTTTGCTGTCTCTTATCTCATTCCCCCCTTCCTGCACATCTTGCTGGACTGCACCTTGAGGTTTCCAGTGTACCCTGTGCTGCTGCTCCCTTTGTCACTTGGACTTTGAAAGGATTTTTTGAAGTGTGGCAAATAGACAGCAGAGGATACAGCTGGGAACTGACAAGGGAAGGGAAAGTGGACTTTTTGGAAGGAGGGTGAGTTATGAGCTGTAAAGATCTGGCTTATCCCCTCAGTTTGTAATAGGTTGGTCAGGCAGAGCCAAGAATGGTGTCTCAAGCTGATACCTACAAAATGTTATTACACAAAGTGGTTGAGTCACAGGCAACACGAGTCCTCAGTGTGGTTTCACTGCCCAGACTGGTGGGCAAAACTACAGACAGAGATATCCTGGCAAAACTACAGACAGAGCTTATGGAACAGCAGAGCTGATTGTTCCTCCTTGTTCATATGGACAGGAGGGCAACAGCCCGTGCAAAAGCAGTCCACTGATAGAGCAGAGAACAGAATCAATGCAGCCCTTAGCCCAGACCTGGCTCTAACAGGAGAGTGCATGCTGTAGCAGAGAGCTT
>NW_005054550.1:77382-85155 GCF_000277835.1 Geospiza fortis | reverse complement strand
AAGCTGGAAATGCTACTGCCCAAAGTGCAGCCCATGCAGGGTTAAGAGGGACTCAGGATTTGGGGTGCAGCCTCATCCTCTGCTATGTTTCACCATGTCATTGTGACAGGCCACTGATGTGAAATAGCTGTGGTTGTACCAGTTGACTTAATGTTAAGAGAGTGAGGACTGAATAGACAGGTATACAAAATCTGTATCACAAGGGCATGGAACAGGATCTATTGTATGATTACTCTCATTCCTTTCTCTTTTTCTTGTAATCTTACTCAAAATAAACTGTACATTTCATAACATGATCACTGCCAGAAACAATTCTCAGCACAAATTCTTAGAGCTGAGTGCTTTACAAAGCACTGTCATCACCATTTACTGGCTAAGGTACTCGCCCAGAATCACACAATAAGTCAGGAAAAGTTATTTGGTTTAGAATTCAGGTCTTTTGAGAATCATTGTGCCTCCTAGTTTCTTGTTCAATGTTTTGTTTAATGGTGATGCAGAAATATCAGGGGAACTGTTAACGTGTTTAGGGTGTGTAAACACCAAGACTAAAGTCCTGTCTTTATTGATCTGTTTTGGAGCACCCACCACTGAGCACTGATACCAAAGCCATAGATGAGTTACGTGTTACGTAAAGCACTGATACCAAAGCCATAGATGAGTGCTCTCTGTTACGTGCTGCAATGCCAGCAGCTCGATTTCACTGGGGAATGTTCACTTCCATGGACTGCTTTCCCTTTCAATTAAATAAAATGTAGGTTCATGAACGACCTCACCAAGGTCTGGTGAGATCATATTGTCGATATCCAGTTCTCCCTGTTACACTGCCATGAAAATTGTGAGCCTGTGAGCTGTGTCCACAGTGTTATAATGTGTGTTCTCTGTAGTAAAACCTTCTTGTCTTCTCTGGTCTGTCCAGGGGTTTGGGCCACGGAGCCTTTGGTGAGGTATATGAAGGTCAGGTGACAGGGATCCCCAGCGACCCCACTCCCTTGCAGGTGGCTGTGAAAGTAAGTGACAGTGAATGAGTTATCATGATGGTTTCATGCACCTTTCACCCAAGAGTCCCAATGCATTGTAACAATGAAGATGAGTGAAGCGTTGCTACAAGTCCTGAAGGACCTGGCTAGAAATATTGCTGCTCTGTTGCAACACTTGAATCCATCACAGCAAGGGTACAGCTTGTAGGATATGGGTATGTGAGACTACTAAAAGAGATCTGTGGATAGTAAATAGGCAAAGGTTTCCCACAGAGCCACAGCAGGCTGCAGGAATGAGACCTAAATCCATCTTCTGTCCATCCTCCCCATGCTACACCTGGTTGGTAATCTGTCCAAAAGTCTTCACAGGGCCAAAAGCTGCTGGCACATACATCAAAGACCCTGCAAGTAGGAGATGGCTGGTTTTCCAGGGGTCTCACCACTCCCTTACAGGATGGATATGCATTGGATGTGAAGCTAAATCCTAAGAGACGCTGGTAGAGCTCTCCAGGCCTTCAGCAGTCTAGCTGGCTTGTTTTCTCTTAGAGATTACATAGCAGCACAGTTCTACTGCTGGTTACAGATCCCAGTCTTGCAGGAAGGTAGGATTATTGAACTGCAGAGAACTCAGGAGCTGTGATCTCACTCCTCATCCTCTGTACAGCAGAGTCCCATATGTTGAACACTTCTCTGTGCACTCTGGGCTATTTCCTTTGCTGGGAGGAGGATGACAGTGGCCTTGATGAGCCAGGAGTTCTGATATTCTGAAGCCTTTCAACAGGCTTCACGGTCTAGTTTAGCAATGCTCTAGTGGTTGTCTTAGAGGGAGGTTTCTTTTGAGAAAGAAGGATTGCTGCAGACAGTGTTAGTGCCAGGTGTTCTAATCACTAAGCTGAAGTATCTTCTCCTTGTCAACCTGTTCTTTCTTTTCCAGACATTGCCAGAAGTGTGTTCAGAGCAAGATGAGCTCGACTTCCTCATGGAAGCTCTCATTATTAGGTGTGTATGAATCACATCAACACAGCTTGTGTAGGCTTGCAAAGCCCAACAAAATGAAGAAAAAAAGGTTCTTCACAGGTGGTGTCCTCTCAGCACATCTATACAGTAGTTTTAGCACAAATAGAATAGGCATTACCATCCTTTTCTGCTCTTCTTACAAACAAAGAGGCACCAAATTATTAAAGGCTAAATTTTCAAAAGGATCCACATTGTTTTCATTGCCAAAATGAAAAATTTAAAGCCCAGCTTTTAAAATTGATAATAAGATTTTTTTTTATTTCTCTTAGAGAGGAGAACATACCTTAGGAATTTGAGTTTGGCTAGTCAAAACTAGCAGATGGCATTGACTTTATGGTGCTGTCACGTCATGTGTCAATGTCTGAATCTCAGAATGCATGGAACTACTTTCCCATCACATTTGAGAGGTGGGGAAATAAGAAAGTATTAGAGACTTGACCTCAAGAAACATCCCCCACAAGCAGATCCCCATGTCAGTGTGTTACTTAGAACAACATTGCCCTAGCCCAACTTCTGCCTCTTGGATGGGGAAATTAAGAGCAGAGTTTTCTCTGTTATCAGACATGTTCTGCTTCCTATGTCCCACAAGTCTTGCTGTAGCCCAAAAAGAATGCAGAAAACAGGGAGAGGAAAAGCAGCCAAAAGCCACAGCTTCCCCACATCTGTCTGTCCCAACACCATCCAGACAGACACAGAATGCAGGGGTAGTGCTTTAGCTTTATGCAGTTGCCCTACCTTTGAGATTTGTTATTTTATGGGGAAAAAAGAAAAAAAAATTAAAAATGCAAAGCCAAAACATTCCCTGCAGCAAAGAGGTTTGAATGTTTTCTCCTACTGTGCTCCACAACTGGGTGTCCCTGTCTCCACAGCAAGTTCAACCACCAGAACATCGTGCGCTGCATCGGGGTGAGCCTGCAGGCCCTGCCCCGCTTCATCCTGCTGGAGCTCATGGCTGGGGGAGACCTGAAATCCTTCCTGAGGGAGACACGGCCCAGACCGGTGAGGAAAGACTAAATTGTGGTTTGTTTAGGGAGCTGCTGCCACGAGGCAAACACTTAGCTGTAAAAGAGCTCATCTATGCAGATACCATTTCCCAGCATTTTAGATGGTCACAAAATTTCTGTTGTTGTGGGACCACTCTGGAGGCAGGAGCCAGCAGGATAGGAAACAGATGCTGCTGGGGCTATGCAGAGGTGCCTCATCCCTGGACTCTGCTAGATAACATTGCAGATACTACCTAAAAAAAGAACAAAAGCGAAGTCTAAAAAAAAATGTTAAACTCAACTCTTACCTTCTCCTCACCAGTTGGGGGCAGGCTGGGGGGAAATGTTGAGCTAGTATTATTAAATATATAAACCCATTATTTAAACTGCTGATCAGATACATTTCTGTGGATACCTGTCAGTTCAAGTTTGGCATAGGCAAGGAGACAATCCAGCCTGGAGCTGTCAACTTAATAGAAAATATCTTTAGTCCAGAGTTTTAAAGATTTTCCCCACTGAAATCAGCATCAATAGGAAGAGACAGCCAGCTAGAAATGTGGAAGAAATAAATTATGACTTCTAGAGAGAATTCAGTATTTCAGAAGAATAAAGCTTTCTCTGAGTCCCTGAGCCAGAAAACCCCACAGATATTGCTGAAGTTTAAGGCTGGGCCCAGCTTCATATTTTGTCTCTTAGTTTGACAGAGGACAAAATGCTGCATTTTATCAGTACAAGAGAGACACAAATTTGCTCTAACAGTTATCAATAAGATTCTTCCTTGAGGCGTCTGGAAACAGATAAACTTTTTTACTTTTTCCATGCAGTGTGGCTTTCAGACATATAAAATGGTCTGTGAGACTCAGAAGCACTGCAGTCTTGAATAGGTTGCAATAAAGTGGCTCCTTCCTGGATAAGCAGGCTAAACACCCAGAAAGGAAAGTCTGAAATCTGAGCAAGCAGACTTTATAAATACAGGTTGTTTTTCTGAAGCACCTAGAGATGCTCCTACAAATGGGCTGAACTTGGTGGTAGGTGAATGGGGAAATTCATGTTCTGCAATGTGGTCCCCACTCTCACCCAGTGCAGTGTAAAATGGCACAGACAGGATATGCTGCAGGTCAGTGCTTTGTTCAAAACTGCCAGGCCAGGCTGTGCAAGATGTGGGAAGGGGCAGGTGAAACACGATGGGGTTTGGCTGCTTAAATTAGAGAGGCCAGCTCAGTGATGGTACAGATCTTGTGAGGAACTACCAAGAACACTAGTCCAGCACAGCAGGAATTTTTACCCACTTGCAGTGAAATGAGCCAGCTGCTTTTGTAGATGAAACAGCCCTTAATCTTGACAGGATGAAGTCATGGGAGCCTTCTGATCTGAGGAGTTTTTTTCTGTTTGGCCCTACCCCAGTCATGAGTTCTTCCTTACCACAACTTCTGCTTTTGTCAGCAGTAGCTCTGTGCAACCCCTGTGAAAGCCCATGGCAGAAGAGGCTGATGGTTCACTCCATTTCTGCCTTCACAGTTGTTCCTTCCATTCCTCTTCTTTCCTGGTTGTCTTGGTTTGAGAAGACAGGTATCTGCTAAGGAAGGCAGGAGCCTCTCCTGAAATGGAAAATATAAACCCCCTCCCTCTGAATTGTTATAACTTTGAAATTAAAAGTCTCTCAGGCAAAGATATGGGAATAGGAATAACAGTTGTTTACTAGGAAAATTAAAAATAAAAATGCAATAGTCCAAAAAAAAAAACCAACCAACTACTGACAGAGTCAGAATACAACCAGACACCCTGTTGGTCAGGGTGTTGGTAGCAGCCCCATTGAATGGTGGCTGCAGCCCTCCTGCAGTGCCAGGTGTGCTTCTGTGTGAGCAGGGATCCTGTAGAAGGGTGGAGCTTTCCTCTGAAGGCCCAGTGGTGGTGTAGATGGGCCTGGTCTTCCTCTGGGAATCCAGTGGGGAAAGGCTGCTCTGACATTTCAAATCTCAGATTATATCCAGGTAGGAATGCTTGGCTCCTCCCCCTGGGTGGAGCATCTCCCAGTGGGATGATGGCATTTTATCAGGCATGCAGTGATATTCACTGGCACACTAACAGAAGGTATCGCCTGGAGGAAGGACTGGTTGTGGAAGAGATAAAGAAAACTGCCCAATTCACAGAAGAAAACTGCCCCACCTCTAACAGACGTAGAATACACATCCCCATTTCCAACCTAAGACACTTGTCTTCCCTGACCTGTGTGAGGTTACCTGAGACTGACCATAACCACTACCAGGCACAAGGCCTTTTCCCATCAGCTTGAAGATTCTCCCTGGTTTCTGCATTTAACTTGCTCCCAGGAGTGAAGCAGACTTTGGATTGATGCCTCTGTTTTCTGCTTCATCCCATGTCTCCCACACTTTGGGAAAGCTGAGCTTCAGATGCAGATGGGTACTGCAAGCTGGAACTGATCCAGAAAAGCAGTTTCCATTCCCTCTTTAACAGCTGGGTGAACATGGGCAGCCTGACTCTGGGCAGACACAGATCCACACTGTTTTGCTCCATTGTAATACCTTCTTTCCCCTTGCCTTGCCCTGCTTCTGCAACCATCCCATGTGGTGTCTGCCTGGCAAGGATGACAGGGTAATTCATTATCTGGCTGCTGGGGCAGCTCCTGAGGGGCCAGTGGCACCTGTGAGTGCTGAGAAATCAGCCTCTGGTGTGTTTTTGACTGCTGGCTCACAAACGGCGAGGCAAGGAGACTGTGACTGATGAGAACTGAGATGTGTGCAGGGCACTGTGCTCTGTGAAATATGGGATCCAGCCCTGGAAGTGGATTTACCCTCTGCATACACTCGAGGTGTGACAGAGTCTCTGTACATAAGGCCTGTGGCTCAGTGCTGGTGGATGTATCTTTGCACTGCTCTTAATGAACCCTGAGCTGCTTTGTTCCTCCTGTTGCTCACTCAGGGAAGACAGGCAGAAAGCAGGCTGGATGTCCAGCTTTTCAGGGCCATTAAAGGAAAGGAAAGACAAGGGACAGTGCAAAGTACAGAGGCTTTGATGAGCTTTGCTTCCAAAAGGAATTAATTGAACACAAGCCTTATCTGACTGAGTGGGTGGAAATGATGCACTTCTTACTCTGCAGTAAGCACCATATAAATTACTGCCTTTCTCCTTATTTACTTTGCACTTAGGTATTTTCCAGCTAATTTCTTTTACCTTGTCTTTCCCACCTACTTTTGCTTTCAGCCTAATTACAAAAAAGAGATTTACATGTTCAGTCTCTACCTTCAGCCCCCAGTTGCTCTTTGCACTTCCTTGCCAGGAACATCAAATTCATTCGCTAGTTTTGCATGGACTTAATAGAGGTGTGAAAGACATTAACTTGGCACTAATTCCAAGGCTTATGGAAAAAGAAAGCACCATGCTGGAGAGACCCCCAGTTGCCACTGGCCAGCTACAAGCTGTGTGGCTTGGAACAAGATACATGCAGCAGGCTGCCGTGCACTGGCACACTGAAAATCAGGAAAGGGAGCAGAGGGAATGGTGAAGGAGAAGGTGAATGAAGGGAAGGGGGGACTGAAGGCATTGCAAGGGACATGAAATGGAAAGCTAAAGCAACTGCAGGAGGTATCAAAACACAGGATCCAACTTCATGAGAGATGGAGATGCTGCCAGCACTGTTGCATGTTGTTCATCTGTGTTCTTCATGTAAAAAATTAAGTTTCAGCTCAGCCAATAGGTAATGATTTTTCTGGACTCTAAACAAGAATGATCATCACTGATACAAGACCAGTGATTCTTGTGGAATACATCAATTTATGCCAGATAGATCCTCTCCATAAGGTTCAGATTCAAAATTCCCCATGAGTCCATGGCTGACAGCCCTGAAGGCTTTCTCTGTTCCATTTCTAATAGAGTTTCACATCTATTACAGGATTACCTCTTCCCCCTCATCTGCAGAGAGGCAGCCTGGTAGATCCAGAGGCTCCTGGAATTGGAGCCTTAGCTCAGTGTGAGCATTGCAGAATTGTCCATTCTGGGAGGTTCAGTGCTGATCTTTCTCACACACAGCACAGCAATCAAAGCTTGGCTCTGGGAGAGAAATCATATATGCATAAATGATTCCCCTCCTTTGTGCTGTGCAGCCTGTTGCACAGAGCAGTGATTACACTGAACAATACACACAATTTCATTCACCTTTGGCAAGATTCAGCCTCACCTGGGAGGTGTCACACCAGTGGTTCCAGCATGCCCACTGCCCTGAGCAGTGGAGCATTGCAGCTGGCACCATCTATTCATCTGGGGAGCAAAGGCTGTAAAGCAAATCCTTTGGTTTGTCTCAAGGCTGCCCCCTTGCAAAATGAATCCCAAACCTCCATTTTTCAAACAAATTACATGGCTAAATTGTCCTTGGCTGGGCAGTCACATCTGTTTTAGGATAGTATTTAGCCAAATAAAAGGTGGAAGGAATTCATCCAAGGAAGGAAAGAAAAGCAAAAAGAAAATAAGGGAAAAAGAGAAAAAAGCTATACAGATCAAATCAGCTTGTGGCTTCAGCCTACAGACTGCTTTGCAGTATAGCCAGAGTCTGAAATCGATTGTAGAGTAAAGAATTGGGCTTTTACTCAGTTTTTCAGTTTTCACTTCAGGTTTCTGACCCTTGCTCGAAAGAGCAGGGAATGGGTAGATTGAGATATTAATTTCCCCTTGGTTATGCCCTGCAAGGGAAAAAGAAGATGTGCATTCTTTCTTATTGTAGTCATCTTGTGTAGCTGGTGAGTCACTTTAACTCACAGAGGTAAAAGAGATTATTCCCCCTT
>NW_005054550.1:48599-77372 GCF_000277835.1 Geospiza fortis | reverse complement strand
GGAAAGAGCTGCTTTTTTTTTGCAGGAAATAGTTACTCTGTAAGGAGGGAAGTTTAAGGGGAGATGCAGTCCAGTGTTTTAAAAAATCAGTGAAGTATATATATGCAATGAACTATACTGTGTAAATAATAAAGTATAGGTAGGTGGAATGAGATCACATTTTGGTTTATGGCCCTGCATTGAACAAAACAGGCTTTGTTCACACAGAGATGTAGCATTTTTCAATTATTTCATTAGTCAAGTATTGAAGCCATTTTTTTTCCTAATATCTTCAGAGGACATTAAGTTGTTTTTTTGGTTTGGTTTTTTTGGTTTTATTGTTTGGTGGGGTTTTTGCGTGGGTTTTTTGGGATTTTTTGGGGGTTTGTTTTTGGCTTTTTGGGTTGTTGTTGTTGTTGTTGTTGTTGTTGTTGTTGTTTGGTTTTGGTTGTGGTTTTTTATTTGGCTGATTTTTATTTTTTAATTCTACCAGGCAATGACCACTGTTTAACTAGTGGCTGCTTCAGAGCCTGGGCTTATTTCCAGTCCCAATCTGCAGTGGTTTAGATCAGGTGGGATGGCCAGCACAGCATGGCATGCCTCTGGAGATGGGCTGGAGAGCCAGCAGTCCCTGCCACTGGAGAAGCTGCGCTGATTTGTGCACTGGTGTGAGAACCCCAGGGACAGCTGTGCCTTTTGGGGGCTAGGCTGACTGGTTGGTGTCCTAAGAGAGAGCCAAGGAGTGTGATAAGCTTGTTTGGTGCAATAACTAAGGCTGATAAACACTTTGCCATGAAATGGTTGTTGTGCCCTGAGCAGTCACTGCCACCCGGTTGTTTCTCATCACTCCACAGGCAGCAGCACTTTCCCCTCTCCCACAGGACTGGCCACAGGGATCACTGAATCTCACCACAGGCATCACTGATTCCCACCTCAGGCATCACTGATTCCCACCTCAGGGCAGCAGCTGTGGTTTGGCTGCAGGGGCTGAGTGTGAATCCTGCCCTTTCCACTAGAGCATCTGGCTCCTCCTGGCAAGGGCTGTGGGCTTCATCACAGGGGCAGGAACAAGGAGTTGGCAGCTTTAGTCTTCCATAGCCATTGGCTACACAAAACTGTGCCAGCGCTCTGAGGGGCAAGATAAAACCTACACAGATGTGGAGGAGGGGAAGAGCAAATGTGACTCATGCCATTATACAAAATGTTATTCCCCTGGTTCAAGGTGACTTTAGAGAGGAGCTGGCAGTAATACAGAGAAACTCAGTGAAGAACAGTTCAGGCTACAGATCTCAAAAATCGTGCTGAAAATTCAGAAGATGTGCCCTGAGAACTGGGGGAAATTCTTACAGGGGCATCCCAATGGAACTGGAAAGTCAGAGCCAGCTATTTTGTCTGTTCTGATTCTGTCTCTGGGATCTGTGTAACGTTGTGTCTGCACATCCTTTCATAGTTCATGGGTATGAACTCTCTCTTGTGCATTTTCCTAATCCCTTTGTCACTTGCTGGAGAGCTCCCAGCGCTGCAGCAGTGACGAATCACACCGCATTTCTGCTTTTAACCCATGTGTGTCCCTTGTCTTTTGGCAGAATCAGCCCTCCTCCCTCTCCATGCTGGATTTGCTGCACGTGGCCCGTGACATTGCCTGTGGGTGCCAGTACCTGGAGGAGAACCACTTCATTCACAGGTAGGTGAGCCCAGCCTGGGCAGGACTTGCAGACAGGCCAGCAGGGCCTCAAAATGCCCTGCTCCATCTGTTTGTGTCCTGCTGCACTCTAGTGGCTGGATACCTTTAAACCAGGGAGACAAAATCAGAATCGTAGAAGCAATAAAGAGAGGAGCTGCTATAAGTCAGGCTGGCAAAGGTCTGTAGTTCTGCCAAAGATCCTGAGCCCTGTCTCAGGGCCTGCACTTGTGCAGCCTATTTGGCTACTCTGCAAATGGACACAGTCTTGTGACAGAAGTCTTTAAAGCTCTCCCTGTCATGAATTTTATTTAGTGCCTGTCTGCTCATTTTGGAAGCTTCTTCTCCCCCTCAAAGAGTGCCTATACAAGCACAGCCAGAAGGGCAACATCAGGCGACCATTGCTCCTGTAGACAGGGTGTTTGGCAAGCACCTAGAATCTGCCTGTAGAGTAGAGATGAGCAGAGAGGTGGCAGTTTGCAGCTCTGAGAGTCACCACAAGTTGTGCCATTGTGTTATTCAGACCTCAAGGTTTACTCCAGCCCAGCAGAGGTGGAACTTGGAGCTTTACCTGCATACACAGATTCAGGTCCACAGCTTCAGTATTCAGAGCAACAGCTGCACACTGTTCTGACACCTGTCTCTGGCAGTACAACAGCCTTCTGGCAACACTTGAACAAGCACAGTAGGAACAGATCAGTGGATCGTTGCCCAGACAGCTGGATGTTGGGACTGGTACATTCTGAAATCAGCTCCTCTTCTTGCACTCCTTAGAGACATCAAAATAACTCCTGGGGTGAAGGGAGGCTCACAGGAGGCTCACCCTTTCAACTGGAAGATGTTATGTGAAGTTTAAAGAGAAAACGTTAAAGAACAAAACTGTTCCTGCCATGGGGATAGATTGGAACTGGGGACATTGCAGTTGTCCACAAACACTGACTTTTCTGGCTGTTTAGGTTCTCTGCAGCTCAGGAAAGTAGGTACTATATTTTGTTTTCTTTTTGATTTGAAAAACTGTCAAATGATTAAGTGGCTCTTCTCTTTCTGTTTCTTTTCTTCCCTTTCCTTTTAGGGATATTGCTGCCAGGAACTGCCTCCTTACCTGTCGAGGGCCTGGGAGAGTGGCTAAGATTGGAGACTTTGGAATGGCCCGGGACATTTACAGGTAGCAGAGCCAAGCCCAGGGCACCTGCACGTGGGAGGTCACTGAAATGGGGGAGGAGCAGTGTTTGTGCAACCTCTTGTGCTGCTCTGTGTAACCCTGGTGAGCTGAGAGTGGAGAGATGCCAACCTGGTGAATCCCAGCTGATGCCTTGAACTGTCCTGGACGGTTTTCTCCTGGGCACTGAAGTCTAATGGTCATGGAAGGTTTTCCCTCCCTCTTAGATTCTGTCCTCAGTTTCCTTTTTTACATTCTCCATGCTGAATGGCATTGATGTGCCCCTTTGTTTTGTGATCCCAAATCATTCTGAGTTTAATCTCTCTCCTTGATGCTCCCCCTGCACCTTTGGTTTGGTGTCATCAGTAAATTTTCTCGATTTACTGCAGCTAAAGGAGGAAGGTGCAGAAGGTCAGGAAAATGTAATCACCCAAACTGGAATTCAGCCAGGACACAGGGTTAACTACCTTTGCTCTTGCAAGAAGTGCCAGAAAATCTTTAATGACCATGAGCAGTCAGGGCTGCAGTTTGATGTTTCATCTTCCACAGAGCACCTCTAGAAGTGCAGCTCCATACCCTGCTGTGCTGAGGAATTGATTAGCCCTGACTCAGAAGAAGGAATGCCTCGTGCTCAGTCACCTGCACAGTTTATTCCAGTGCCTTGCCTTCTTTTTTTTCCTCCTTGGGGATTCTCCTGTGCAATTACTAAGCCAGGTTTGGCTCTGCTCAGCTTGAGCTCTGACAGTATCACAGCCTGAGGTGCTGCAAACAGAGTGCTGCCTTCAGAAACCCAAGTGTATCAGAGCTGCTTGGGTTTTCCCCTCCACAAAGAGCCCCCATGCAGCCCCACTGTCAGATGGGGCTCTGCTGGGACAAAGCAGCATCTGTCACCCTCACACAATCAGCAAACTGACTGCCAAGAATGAACACTTTGGTGCTGAGCTTTCAAAGGTGCCTCTGAAGCCTGCATGTGTTTCCTTGTCCAGGAGCACGCTTTGGATGCTCAGGCTGTGCTGCTGGGATCAATGATAGCAGCTTGCATGAGCAGCCTCCTGCAACTGCCAGCATGGCATTTGGGGCTTGCAGGTTTTGTTTTAAATGACAGCAACTCCAAAGGACTGTTGTGACTCCTGTCTCAGGAACATTTTTGTGTCACTGTCCCAGCTTTAATGACCTGGCGTCCTCCTCAGCAATTTCCTTGCTCCTACAAAGGCATTTGGATTTTACTCACAGGGCTTTAGTCTGGGTATATATGGGATAGGTTTGGTTTATTCATGCTGGATATGCCGAGAATGACCATGTGTGAGATGAGGTGAGGAGATCTTGCTGTGGTTGAAAAGGGCAGGAGGAAGCTCTGCCAGCAGCAGTTACTGTGTTAGTAATTCCCTAGGAGGATGAGGATAACTGGTTCACCAGATCAGGCCTGAAGTGATGTAGACTAAACATCACTTCCATGGTTTGCTCTTTTCCACTACTTTTTTGAGAAGAAACAGGTCATTCCAGCACTTAGATTGTTCCACCTAAATTAGTCTCTCCTCTGGCTCATCATTTGAATATTTATAATTACAAAAATCCCATAGTGATGGCATTTTCTGAATCCCTGGCTGACTCTTTTGTTCTCTTTTGTTCTCTTTTGTTCTGTTTGTTCTTTGCAGAGCCAGCTACTATCGTAAGGGTGGCTGTGCAATGTTGCCTGTCAAATGGATGCCTCCTGAGGCTTTCATGGAAGGGATCTTTACATCAAAAACAGACACATGGTGCGCTTCCTTTCCTCCGCTGTCCCGTCTGCCCGTGTTGGAACCCCTTTTGTAAACCGTGAATATTTTGTAAAAAACACATGT
Organism: Geospiza fortis; assembly: GCF_000277835.1. Taxonomy (NCBI): domain Eukaryota; kingdom Metazoa; phylum Chordata; class Aves; order Passeriformes; family Thraupidae; genus Geospiza; species Geospiza fortis. The sequence goes on along the minus strand of NW_005054550.1, from coordinate 72,712 downwards.
TCTTGTTCATTTCTCACACACTAAAAAGACAAGCTGGGTCTTTCAGAGCCAGCAGTGTTTGAGGAGACAAGGGAGCAGAAAGGTCAGGCCTGTGCAGAGGTGGGGGCTGCAGGGAAGGGAGAGCAGAGCAGATGCAGGTGCTGCTCCAGCAGGAAAGCATCAGTTCCACACTGAGGAAAGCAGCATGGGGGGGCTGCAGGCACAATCCATCCTGCCAGTCAGGGAGAAAGGAGTCCTGCATTGTGGGTTTTGCCTTTCTCCTGGCCTACAGCAGCACTTGGAGCTCCTGAGTGGCCAGAAAATCGGGAGAGCAGGACGCAAGAGCTCAGAGAGTGTGTGGAGGGGGAAGGGGCTGGTGGCCAGGACACAGCTCCTGAGCAAGCCCCAGCAGAAGGGAGAGGTCCACATGCTGGTACAGCTGAGCTCTGCCTGTCTCAGCACCAAGCAGAGGAGTTCCCCATTGCTGCACATCTCTCTACAGCTTTAATGTGAATTAAATCAGGTGAATGCTTTGGAGGGGCACTGTCCCAGGCACTGTCCCCAGGGCTTTGCAGGTCACAGCACCCAGGCCAGGGCTGTGTGTGCTGGGGAGTGTTTTCATTGTTCTCTGAGTGACAGGTGGGGCCTGTGGGCCTCGGAGCACCAGTGGGGATTCACTAGGATATTTCATGCAGAGTAGCTATTCCAGAGGAAATTTTGCCAAAACTTCTGTCTCCAGCACTGGTCAGTGTCTCAGAAAAGGATAACCTGACTTGCACTTTTGTTACCTCCAGCTGAGCAGTGCTGAGTACAAGGGCAAAGCAACCATGTTTACCTACCTACATCACAGGCTGCACTCACCTAGCAGTCAACTACTGGTATTTTATATAAAAGGCTTTAAAGTTCACTGTTACAACTGTGCAGCTTATTTATGTCTGAATCCTACAGCTGCCTGATTAAAGGTTGCCAAGAGCAATGCTGATGGTACTGAACATAAGGGCATTGTCCACTGGTGATGGTCATTCCAGTATCCCTCACTTTGTTTTCCTTTGCTTCTGTACTCAGGTCCTTTGGCGTGTTGCTGTGGGAGATATTCTCCTTGGGATACATGCCCTACCCCAGCAAAAGCAACCAGGAGGTTCTGGAGTTTGTCACCAATGGAGGAAGGATGGATCCACCTAAAAACTGCCCTGGCCCTGTGTATGAGACTACAACTTTGATATATTCATGCAGCTAAGTTTCTGTTTCAAATGCTTTTTCTCTACTCAAAAGTTAATGACCTTTAAGATTGACCTAATCATGGCTAATCTGCCTTATTAAACTCTAGTGCCAGTGATTTCTCTAATATTTAATTTTTCTGTTGTTTTGGAGAATAATTCAGGGCCCATTGGAGAAGTCCTGGCCACTGCTTGTTTGGTCAAAGATGACACAATATTTCTCTGTCTTAGGTTAGCTGTGAAACTTCAGTGCATCAGACTGGTCACAGGCAGGGAAAACTGGGCTCCTTTATCTGTAGCCCTGCCTACCTTTAGTGTGTTGTGCAAGGGATTTCAGGTGGATGAGTAATTTCTCTGAGAGACTGTGCATTTCACCCCACTGGGGGTCACACTCCAGTGGTCACCAGAGCATCAGTTGTCCGACTCCAGGGAAGGCAGAGAACTCTCATTTATTAGGAGCAAGAATGGTGCTGAATGTCTGTGATTCCCAAGCTGCCATGAGCAGTTGGCACATCCCACGGGATCTGCCATTCACAACCATCTCCTGTTCTGCCCTTCCAGCTATCGCATCATGACCCAGTGTTGGCAGCACCAGCCTGAGGACCGGCCAAACTTTGCCATAATCCTGGAGAGGATTGAGTACTGCACTCAGGTATCCGTGTTCATTCACCTCGGATGGCAGGGGTGGAGAGGGTTCCTCTTGAGGAGCTCTCTAGACAAGCCAGGACTCAAGGAGGCAGCACTGCACTATGCAGTCAGCAGTCCAGGGAGACTGATGTCAGCCTGGGACCCCTGGCTGGGATATTCACCTCACCAGGTGCTTGATCCTTCTTGTCTTTTGCTGCTGAAAGGCACAGGCTGACACAGCTTTACAGAGAGCACACCTGTAGCCCTGCTTCTGCTTAGAGAGGCACAGATTCCTACAAGCAAAAGAGCAAAGACAGGGCAGCACCTGCGCTGCTTTCACATGCCTCATCCCAGCCACTCCACCCCAGTGTTTACCCTTAAGGCACCGTCAGCACTGAACAGAAGTGGTCCCAGCTCAGAGCACCCTGTGCAGGTGGTTTCAGCAGCTGTTGGCAATTTTTTTGAATCTGACAGAACTGGAGTAGGCAGGTGGAGAGATGGCCAGGCTAAAGGAGTGGGGATTCTTAGGCTAGGCAACAGGAAAAGATATGCCTGGCTTTCCAGGCCAAAATCTGATTTACTTATTTGTTTTACCACCAGTTTGCTTGTGAGGAACAGAGCAGTTTGGAAAATGTTCTCCTGCCTGCATCAGCGCAGGCTCCTTGTATGATCTCACTGTTGCTCACTTCAGTCACTTTGCTTTCCCCTGCTATTTGGGAAGCCTCATCTGTTTTTTATGTGTGTTTGGATCCTGGGATTGGGAGGCATTTCTTTCTATCTGTAGCAATAAGTAAAGTTTGCCAAGATCACTGCATTTTCTCTCAGTTTAATTTTCAAAACTGCTTAAATAGCTCAGAACCACAGCCCCTGTGGATTCAGGCTTCAAGGGGTCTGCCAGTATTGTCTTCACTCTGCGTTCCCATTCCTCCCTTCTCATGTGTAGGCGATACTTACATGGTTCCAACTTTCTCAATATTATCTGAGAGTGTTATGAACTCTGAGATGATAGAGATTCCAAAAAGCATTCCCACAGGAAATTTTGCTGGACATAAAAAATGCTTTTCATTGGTTTTGTGCCTCTGCTGTTCTGTGGTGAGTTTAAGGGTTACTTTCTTTTAAAGAGTTGGATTTTAAGGATATCCTGTTGCATCTCACACCTAACTCCACTTTGTCTGCATCCCCTCCTCATGGAATGTGGGCTCTGGGTGGTGGGATGTGTTGAGACCATAGCATGACAGCTGCTAGATGTGTGATGGCTGCAGGCTTTGAGGAATTCCCGTTGTTCCCTTGGGCAGGATCCCGATGTCATCAACACCGCCCTGCCAGTGGAATACGGCCCGTCAGCTGAGGAGGAGGAGAAGGTGGCGATGCGCCCCGACGATCCAGAAGGAATTCCTCCTCTCTTGGTCTCAACACACCAAGACAGAAAGGATGACAAGCAAACCCTGCCATCTCCACCACCCCTGGCATCAGCCATCACTGCTGGAAAATCTCTAGGGAAAGTGGGAGCCTTGGAACAGCCAGCGCCAGGGAAGGTGCAGTCAGCCACGGGGGGAGGACACATCAACATGGCCTATGCCCAGTCCAATCCCCCTTCTGAGCTTCACAAAAGCCGGGGCTCCAGAAACAAGCCCACCAACCTCTGGAATCCAACCTACGGCTCCTGGTTTGCGGAGAAGCAGGCCAGCAAAAACAGTTCTCTGCTGGAGAAGGAGAGGCCCGAGAGGGAGAAATTGGGACAGGAAGGAAACTGTACTGTGGGGCCCAACATTGTGACTGGCAGGCTGCCAGGCTCCTCCCTGCTCTTAGAGCCATCTTCCCTAACCGCAAGCGTTAAAGAAGTGCCTCTCTTTAGGCTCCGCCACTTCCCCTGTGGGAACGTCAACTATGGATACCAGCAGCAGGGCTTGCCCTTGGAAAGCTCCACAGCACCTTGTGCTAGCAGTTACGAGGACCCTGTCCTCAGAAATAAGAGCCACATAACCCAGCAGGGGCCCTGAGAGCCTCAAACCTCTCTTGACTTTTCCCCCCCGTGGCCCCTGAGCCTTGAAGAGATGTCCCATTACCCAACACACCGCGAGCAAGGCATGGGACAGCATCACCTCCTGTTTTGTGCAAACTTGCTCCAAAAGTGCCACCCTTGAGGCTGTAATTTCTACCAACCCGAGAGGCTTCAAACCACCGGGGCCCCAGCAGAGTCAAAGGAACGAGGGGGAGGGCGGATGCAGGGAACTGTTGTTAACTGCAAGGCCCAGCTGCTGTTGCATCAACTCATCCGCATGGTTGTCGTCATGCCCTTCCTGTGAGCTTTTCCCAGTTGTGCGTCCTCCGCTTCCGTGTCAAGCCGCGGCTCACTGCCATGAGTGTTTCATGTCTGGGCTTTCCTGTGCCAAACTTGTTGTTGCTGTGGAAGACCTGGAGGTCTCCTGCTGCTGGCAGGGCTTGTAGTGGGTTTGGGAAGAGCATCCTCTATCCAAACCAAAATAAAGAAATAGGACAGTGCTGAATGGTGACACAATGGCACCTTCTCCAGTCTTGGTCCAGCTGCAATCCAGTCTTCAAAAGTCCTTGAATGCACAGTGTTGTGAGGGTGCTGGCAGGGCAGTGGAAAAACCCTGGTCACACTGCATCACTTGACGGGGAGGAGAGAGGAAGCAGAGAATGGGTGTAGATGCTACGAGGCATTCAAGGGGCAGGCATTGTTTGGCCGGGGTTTTCTTTGGTTTGTTTTTCTTCACCTGTGCTTAACCACCAGAACCGAGTAAAGCCCTTTAAAATTCCTTCTGTCCTACAAAAGTAGGGATGCCCTTCATCAGGAACGTGGAAATGTCAAGTGGAATCAAGGTGAAGCTTTAAAGGACCATGGTTATGAGAGAGACTTTCACCGTGCCCTGAAAAGGGACAGCCACCTGCATACCTCGAAGGTTTGAAGTAGCCTTTGGCGTACACTGTATGAACAACACCATAAAGGCAGAAGACTACATCGTGCCACTGTCTGGAAGCCAGATACTGTCTGTACTGAAGGGTTTAAAGCCCTTTTTCCTTTGGCAAAATACGTGTATGATAGTGGTTTAAGGACAAACACTCCATTGACTCACTTTGTACACCCCGTGCATGAAAAATACTCCAGTTAAGTGTATTGTCAAAACATAGATGTAGGAAATAATTCATGTGTAAAGATGTGCATTAGTAACTTCAGCTTAGGGTTGGGAGGAGCTGTTTTAGCATGATCGCTATCCAAAAAAAGGGGTGCTTATTTCCATAGAAATGGGAGTACTGGAGCATCAGCAAAGGAGTGGGAAGGTGTTCTTCAGTCTGAGACTCTTCATTTCAGTGAAGTGACCCTGAGTCTGGCCCTGGATCCAAACGTTGAGGTAAGCTTCCTGTCTTCATTAGGAAACAAACCAGAATTCCTATTTTGGGTTGGGCAGATTGAAATCGGAGGATTTGGCTTGGGCCAGCCCCCTTGTACAAAACACACTGCAGGGGGAGCACTAGTGTGCTCTCCTAATCTCCCTTTCTGATGCCTCTGATACCCAGAATTAAATCCTCTTTTTAGACCAAAGCCAAAAGCAGATGTGGTGACTGGTTAACAGGCTGTGCTCTTGTTGGGAAGCTTGGGTCAGGGGCTGCTCTGAATTTCATGTTCATCTGCTAGAGATCCATCCCACTGCTGCTGCATGGGTTAGGGGGGATAGCAAGGGTCACGCTGACAGGTTTCTTTAGGCTGAGCTAAGAGGGTATTTGTCATCTCCCAGGTTATTAGGCTCACAGCTCTTGCTGTGAAATAGCCACTGGGGAGGGATTCTGTCTAGCTCAGGACTGTGTTAGTGTCACACCAGTCGCTCGCTCTCTCTAGCTCAGTAAACTCAGTGGGGCAGTTTCTCGAGTCTCAGGAAAGCTGATTAATTCAGGAGGCAAGCACCATCTGAACAATTTATTACACTAGGACATTATTCACATATAATAGCAATTTTCATTTAAGTATTCCAGCTTTCTCATTTTCAGAAGACCTGAACTCCTCATTGTTTTCTTTAGCCTTTCTTTGGAAAGGAGCACACTCTGAGTTTTTGCTGTCTTACAAAATTACTGAGGGCAGAAGCTGACCTGTTTACTGATGAGTGTTTTCAAAAGAATGCACAAGAACAAAAAGTTGCTAAGTTAATGATCTTTGACTAGCTGAAATTATTAATTCTTGCATCTAGAGCAGCAGCTTCGATGCTGCTCAAATGCAGATAAGCTGCCAGGTTGTGATGTTAAAGGTGGAATTTCTAAAGAAACTTAAAAAGCACAAGCAGCAAGAGATGATTTTAAGTCTGTAGGTGTGAAAGGCAGGGCCTCCCAGCCATGGTGAGGGTGTGGTTACTGCTTTGAGCTTGTGCTGTGAAGTTATTTTATCACAGAATTTCTTACAGAATGGGAGTTGTAAAAAAATGAAGGAGCTAAACACAGTCCTGCTTCTTACCTATGGAATATGCAAGAGATAATGCTGATCAGGGAAAATGGTGAATTACTACTGAAATTCTCCAGTCTGCTGAATACAGTGCATTGAGACAAATACTGTTCAGCACTGGCAGCTGCTTTTAAGTGAGCTTCCCTCTAGCGTCTCCAGTGCAGAATGCTTTGTTGTGGGTTCTTTAATGGTTTGGGTTTTCTTGGTTGGCTGGAGTTGGGGTTTTGGGGTTTGTTTGTATTACTGTTGTTTGGTTGGTTGGTTGCTTTTTTTATCCCTCTCTCTAATTCTTGGAATTCATAAATCCAGTTTGGGCTTATTTTTAATGTTAAAACCATACAATTTCTGAGCTCTCCCACAGCAAGCATTTAGTTTGGTATCTCTGTGTGCTGTCCAAGCACAGTACCCCAGGTTGCAAAAACTGTTCTGTAAATATTGCTGGTAATCAAATCTCCTCACTTAGAAACAGGACCTGGAGCATTTGCCTGTCCTCTTTCTTAGAAAACAAATACTACCATTAATTGCTTGGACCAAAGGGTGCTCCGTTGATTGTATTCAGGCTGCAGTTGCCATAAGCATGAACCAGAAATTTTAATTTCTGTGTCTAGGACAATTCACCTGTTCAGTACTCAGAGCTGCAGGGAGCAGAAGGGATTTAAGTCACCATGGGCTCACCAGACCAAAGCACTCTGTAAATCCCAAATTCCTCTATCAAACCCCTCCATGCTAGAAAAACAAATTCAAGTTATTTTAACCCTCTTACCCATTTTTGTTGACGACTTATTTTTCAAGTTATAGTTTATTGACACACTGTATATTTTTAAGGAACTTGTTTTAAGACTGTTAATCTTTTGTAATGGCAATAATGATGTTCTGATTTATGTCTTCCTCATTCTGCAGTGGAAAAGCGGGAAGCAGTTTTGATCTACAGGATGTAAAGCACAACTGGGGAAAAACCCAGTGCTTGGGGGAAAACCCTGAAAATGGCTTATTTCCATGTGGATGTTACCTGGTTTCCTATAGAAGATAAGTAGGTGGTTCCATGAGCTGCTGAGGTAAACTGGGTTCGGATGCCTGTCTCTCTGCCTTTCCAGCTGTCCCATCACCTTCCCTTTGTGCCACTGCACTTTGTTTCCCCACCACGTGCCTGGGAATGAAGCAGGGCAGGAGCAAGGGTGGTTCTGCTCCCCCAAGGTGCAGTGAGGGAGTGGGGTGGGAGAGAGGCCTGGCCACAGCCAGAGGAGGTGCAGGGACCACAGTGGGAGCCCCAGGGCTGCGTTAATTTGGCTGAGTCAATCTCAGACAGCAGTGTCAGACCAGGGCTGCTCCGGCTGCCCTGCACAGGGAGCAGCCACAGCACACAAGGGCTGGAACAGGGAACGGCAGGTGCCACTCTGCATGTCTGCTCCTGGCCACTGGGGGATGAGAACCTGGAGGTGGGAATAGCATAAAACAGCCTTCCACAGCAGCAAAGACATCGCTGTTCATCTGTCCCAGAGTTAAACCCATCCCAGGGAAACGTCCCAAGTGTCCCCTCCTGGCTTCTTTCAGTACCGAGCTTCATTTTAGGAGTGTCTGTCTCATGTACAGCCGTTTATGCAACATTGTTTATAAAGGAAGGGCCTGTGCACTTCAGGGATACTATGAAGAAAAATACTAATATATGGTCATTGAGTATTTTGTATTGAATAGTGTATTTGTATTGTAAACAAGTGTAGTGAACCACAAGGCATGAAGACAAATAAAGTGACAGTAGCTGGATTTCTCTGTGTTGGGCTGTGCAATGATTGGATCAATATTCAGATGTCTCTGGACATCCATTTTTACTTGGCAAAGTTGCAGAAGTATTATTAAGGTGATGAACACCCTGAGGAGTAGGTTTGGTGGTACCCCGAGCCACCTTTTGGGCTCACAGTTGCTGTTCCAGACATCTTTGCATTGCAGATGTGTCTTGGTTTGGAAAGACAGGTGCCTGCTAAGGAAGGCAGGAGCCTCCCTGAAATGGAAAATGTAAACCCCTTCCCTCTGAATTGCTATAAAATTTAAATTAGGGGCTCTCAGGCAACCCATATGGGAGCAGGAATAACAGTTCTTTATTAGGGAAGAAAATAAAAAGATAAAATAAACAATGCAGTAAACCAAAACAACACTGACAGAGTCAGAACACAACCTGACACCCTGTTGATCAGGGTGTTGGTGGCAGTCCCATTGGAATTCTGGGTGCAGTCCTCCTAGAGTGTCAGGTGTGGTTCTCTTGGAGCAGGGATCCTGTAGAACGGGTGTATTCTTCCTCTGAAGATCCAGTGGAAGAGGAGGCAGCTGCTGTTCCTCTGGGAAATCCAGTGGACACACTGTGTGGTATTTGCAGAATCTCCAGATTATATCCAGGTAGGAATGCTTGGCTCCTCCCTCTGGGCGGAGCATCTCCCAATGGAGCGCTGTAGTTCTTATCAGTCATGCAGTGACATTCAATAGCCTCTTATCAGCAGATGTCCCCTCCCAAGGGAAGAGTGATTGTGGAAGAGATAAGGAAAAACTGCCCACTTGACAAAAGACAACTGCCATACAGACAGCAAATAGAATATATCTTGCCTTGCAATCTGGAACAAGATGCTACACACCAAGTTTCTTACAGGGAAAGGTGCCCTTCTCTCTATCACCAGGAAGGCTGTCTTTTACCCACAGCAAACTGGCCAGTACAAAAACAAAGGATATGGCTGAAGATAGTATTTGGGTGTTTTCCTAAATGTATGTATCCAAGACAGCCTTTGAGTCTGGACTGAGGGTAGGTCTACCTGTAAGATGTATTTTAATTCTTATTCAGAGTTGAAAATGACACTATTGAATCTTGTGACAATTCTAGGAAGAGATAGCTTCTGCTGTGAAACACTCACTTTTTATCCCATCCCACATCACTCCTATGGCCCAGGCAGCTGCATTCTCATTAAATGCTCCTTGAAATTAGGACTGACTTACTATAGATAAACTTTCTCCTTCATGTGCTCATTCTACAGCAGGATAGTGTTCTGGTTTGCTTAACAAGACTTTTCTAGTAGGCACCTCTCCCCTCCCTCCTTTTCTTCCCTGTCTTAACTCAAAAGGGAGCTCTCCTATGTTTTTCCAGGAACAGGGCTGGTCAGCAGCCAGCCACCACAGCCTGGTTTGGATCTGGCACTGGCTGGAAATCTCTGCTGTAATTCCCCTTTTTCCCAGAGTTGTCAGTCTGCAGCCCGGCAGGGAAAAGGATGCAGGTGGGTACTCTGTTACGTGGCTTTCATGGACAGTTTGTTTCCCCCTGGTCCTTGACAAGGCTTCTGCAAACTCTGAATTCTGGAACAGCCATGACAGAAAGGCTGCATTTGCCACCTCCCATAGGTGACAAAGTTAATTTGTCAGAAGAACTGTGCTGTCTTGCAGCTCTGCAGAGCCAGCCTTGGATCCATGTGCAGCACTCTGAAGGCACAGGCTCCCTCGCCAGAAAACCATTGCTGTCACCATCTGCAGAGCAGTCACTGAGTCCAGCTGAGCTGAGCTCCCTAGAAATTAATTCCCCATCCTCAGACACCTCAAGAAGATTCTCATCCCCCTGTCACGTGCACCTGTGGTCTCTCCTTTCCAGCCAGTGTTCAAGAAAACTTGAAAGATTTAATTGCTAGGAGTACTGAGGGACATATTCTTTATAGGGACCTTAGACATGCTGGGGGACAAGGACAGGATGTCTGTCCTCAGAGTCTGCACAGAAAGCACAGAATTGCTGGGGACCATCTGCTTATTTATTTATAAACTACACATAATGTTTTATTTATGTAGTTTCTCAGGACTTTGAGGATCATTTGGCTTTTTCCTAACCAGTCAGGGGCTGTGATAGTACAGCCCTCTGCACAGCACCTAATTTCAAACTTCACTGCCACTTATTTTCAGAATTTTCTTTATGACACAGTGTCTTCCTGTAAGAGTTGGAGTAAAGGATTATGGCAACTTACCTTGGATTTAGGGAAGTACAAATCCCTTCCCCTCATCACCTTGAAGAGAGCCATCAGTAATCCTTTCTGGAATGGACTGATTTATTTCTGTTTCAGACAGCATAATTTTACAGAGCTTCTTGCTTCCTGGCAGAAGATTCTGAGAGCTACCAAAACAGCTCCACACTGGTAACAGTGAGACTGCTCCTCTGAGCTACAGTGCTCGAGCCACTTACAGCCAGAGCTTGCAGCAGAGATGTGCTGCTGGCTGGAGCTGGAATGGAAGGCAGAGCACAACACACCAGTGCCAGATGGCATCTGTGCCCTGTCCTGCACCCATCAGGCAGCTTCAGTGAGGCCCAGACCCCACTTCCAGATGAACTGTGTGGAGCTGCAGAGCTGTGCAAGGTGCAGCCTGACCGCCCTGCAGGAAAAACAAGCTCCCACTGAATCATCTGTGCAATACAGACCACACAGAAATGCTGTGTCTCCAACAAGCTGCCCTGCTTGCTGCCTCTCCCATACACTTCTTCCCACACCTACCTCCTGGAGAACTCCAGCTACCCCTCAGATAAAGCAGTTCCACCCATTCCATCTGGTCAGGCAGGGAAAAGAGCATTCCTGGTGATGAGTGTCTCCTCACAGGAACTCCACTGCTCTCCCAGGAGCACCAGGCAGTGACAGAAAGTGCTGGGCAAAGGCTTTGCTTGGAGCTGGCAGTTCTGTGCTGAACAGTCAGGAGAGAGAAAACCTTCTGCTTCACAGCTGGCAGTTGCACACTGAACTCCCTGCACTTAATTTGTACAGAAGTGTACATTCTGTAAAGACCCAATGAAAATTCTTTTTGTTCTCCTATTTAACAGGGTTTCATTTTATTAATATCAGCAGGAAACAGATATTAGACAAAGTAAAGTTCAGTACGTCACTGTATATCTGCATCTCTAAATATAAAGCATTACTTTTTTTTTTACATTCAAAATTTACAGCTTCTATATTCAATTAAAATTCCCATGAGTTAGAATACAATATGCATTATTTTAAATACAGATCAGGAAAAATAACTCCAGCAACATTTAAAAGAAGGTTACAGCAGCAGGATTCTGTCTAAAAATTGGGTATTATGATTTAAAGTATCTCTTCTTCAAGTAGGCAAGAGCAAGCAAATAATTTAAGAGTAAAATGACTGTTCTGGAACACAAACCCATCCAGTTAAGATAATGTTTACATATGCTGAGCAATTAAAATACATTCTATGTTTAAAACATGGACAAAAGATTAGCTGTTCTAAAAGGCTGATACACAAATGATGTCACACAAAGGCTCATCACAGTGCTGTACCTAAAATTATCCTTAAGTCATCATAAGATCTCACCAAAAATTTATACTGGAAACTGTTCCGAAGCAAACAAAAAGAAGCAGTGTCACAAACTAATCAAATAATGGCAACAGCTTGCTTGAAAACCCTGCATCTGTTCCATACCATTGGCAGGAATTACCTTGCTGTATTTATACAGACTTAATATTTATGGTAAGGGAATTATGTATTCCACTCTGGGTTTACTTGCATTTTACAACTGTGATACTCATTGCCTGCAGCACCCCAAACAAAAAAATAGTCTCTAAAAATGAGGGTAAGCTCTCCAGGAGAGTGCAAAGTGCATTATTTTAAAGAGTGCATCTTGTATGTAGCTCGTTCTACAAATGCAGAACAAAAAGTGCTTGTTACTGTACAGACTGACATGCAGCATATTTGTGCTTTTTAAAGGCTTCTTATTAATTGCTGCTCTTCACTAGCAGAGGGGCAAATCCTTGTATTTATCAGCCCTTTTGTATTATGGAGAGGAGGAGAAGAGGAGGGGGAAAGAGGGAGAGAGATTTGAACAGTAAAATGCAAAAATACTCCACAACTGTTTGGAAAAGGGTGGGGAGAGTGGGGGTTTGGCTTTTACTTTTCCTCCTTTCTTATTGCTAGCAGCTGGTACTGGAATTGACAAAGTGCCCAGGAACCAGGCTAATGTCACCCATCAACCACCTCCACTGTCAAAAGCAGGCAATACACAAATATTTCCAGTTCATTACTACATGGAGAAAAACCCTCTGAATACTGCATGAACCACACAGGAGCTTTAGAGAACGCTGCAGACACACTGTTCTCCAACTGGAATGGTTTTCAAATGATGCAGCATCTTAAACCCAAGATGCTTTAATAACCTTCCAGGCAAGGGTCATTAAAGTAAGAGAAACTCTAACAGTAGTTCTACTTCTTAACATGACTGAACACTTTTTTATCTCTCTATTTTATATATATATATATATTTATATAAAATATATATATTATATACACACACATACATATACACTTCTATATGTAAAACGCGAATGCAGAATTTAAAGATCCCGAAACAAGTTTGCATTCTAGGCAGGGGTTCCTTTGTGCTTTGAAATCCTCCCTCCCCGCGGCGCGTGGGGCTCAGCAGATGTCATCCACCAGCCTGGCCCCGTTGATGCCGCGGTAGGTGACCCTGCTGGGGCGCACCAGCACGCCGTGGTTCAGCCTGCAGCTGAAGTAGCGCCTCTGCCCCACCGAGCCGTCGTTCTTGCCCTTGGCGCTGCGGAGCTCCAGCCCCAGCCACACCCCCGGGGCAAAGTCGGTGGGGCCGATGTACCTGATGGTGCCCATCTCATTGGAGCTGCTCAGCAGGACCTGGGAGCCCTCGTGCAGCTTCACGGGCCCCTCGCAGGGAGCCGCGCTGCTGCTGCTGCTGCTCCAGCTGCGCCGCAGCACAGAGCTCTTGGATCTAGCCAGAAAGGAAAGGCAACAAAACAAGTCTTTTTTTTTTTGTTATAAAACATCCAAGGGGACTCTAATTCAAGGAAGTGCAAGGGGGGAAAAACACACCCTCAAATCCCTTTTTAGAAAAACTGGGTTAGATCTCATGTAACTAACAAACCATGAAATAACAGTAACAGGCTGCTGCACTCCGCAGTCTGAAGTATTGGAAAAGCAATTTCCTTCACCCAGTGCTAGGATCTACAGTATTTACAGCAGCTGATAGTATTGGTAAATTAAGCCATACAAAACATTTTATTTGGGGCTTAAAACAGTTTAACTGAAACAACTTTTAACACACAACTGTCAGTCAGGATCACCAGAACAAAGTGAAGTCCTTTACCAAGAGCCTCTGAACTTCACCCAGCTGTGTGAAAATACAAGAATTTGGAGAATATGATTGGAAAACAACTTTAATGCCAACCTGAATTCTAGGACTGCACTCCTGGATGCCCATGGAAGACCAGTGTACTACTGGCTCATTTTGGAAAAAAAAAGAACATGTGAAGGTCTAGATATCCTCTATGCATGAAGGGGTTTTTTTTGAGCAAAGCTAACAGCCACTTGAAACTCCTAACACTCACCTAACAAAGGCATTTCTTCTATTTATCTCCTTTTGTGAAGAGGCAGAAGTGCTGCTTAGACTGCGTCTAAAACCTGAATGGAAAGATTAATAAGCTGTGTAGGACTTCTTAAGAAAAAAAAAAAAGACACCTTTATGAACACATATTCTTTGTGGATTTTTTTATACTGCTTCCACTACGTTTGCTGCACATTCTCCCCTCTAATTTGGAAATTAAATGATGAAATTTCTCACGAACATATATGCCTATAATATGTTTGGCTTTTCAGAAGGAACAAAAATTAAATTAAACAAACCAAACAAGAGCAATTTGAAGGCCTTTTCACAATAAGCTAAAGGAGAGGAAAAGAAAACCAACTACTTCAAGTACCTCACACAAGTTTTAGTAATTTCATAGGCACATCCCCCCCCATTGATCCTTTCATCAATCTCAATTTGTGTTAAGGAGCAGGTTCCATTTCCCTTTCCCTCTGATCAGAATGCAATATTAGCAGTGAGGGAAGACTGCCAGCAATCATAACTGACAATTCTTCCTGCCAGTAGAGTGTTAAGATCAATACAGTACTGCACAGTTCCTTCTGCAGGCTAGATTTTCGGGAAGGGAGCAGCCAGACTACTGGCTAGCATTTGGGGTCCCTGAAAATCTCTTGTGCTTTTGGAGAAGCTGGCTTTGTGCAGATGGTTCAGGCTGCAGAGCAGGGCCTCCCTCACCCAAATCCCAATGTCTCCCACTCCTACCTGGAAAAGTGTGAGTTACTTTACTCCATGATGTCTCTGTGAGAGAATCCAGAGAACCAGTCAGTCTGAAAAGCAATAACACAATAAAGAGGTCATTTCAACTCAACTCTGAATAAACCTACTGGCTGCTTGTCAAATATTGATGAGGTTTTCATTCTTTCCTTCTCCATCTGCCCCCAAGAGACACCAGCATTACTGCTGCACTCAGGCTGCTGTGCAAGAAGTGCCTGGAGAAAGTCAGAGTATTTGAGTTACTTGCCTTTCACTCACTGAGACAGCAGGTATGATTCTGAGGCAAGTTCCTAAGAGTTTGCCTGAGCTGGCTTACTCAGAGAAATAAAAGCAAGAACAAGTCTGGCAGAGTAACTACATACAAATACAGGAGGAAAGAGTACAGAACTCCTTGGATGCTCTTCCTGGAGCCTAAGGAAGAGACTACAAGCAAGTGGTGCGTGCTTTGGTTCCTCTGTGCAGTTAGCTGGGATAAAAAGAGCCTTTTTTAGTCATGGCCAAGGGCAGCTTCCTTTTATAATTGAATTTAGCAGAACACATCAGGATTGGGTCATGAAACTAAGGTTTAATTCATGCAACTAAGGTTTAATGAACACAGAGTATCAGAGGCCCTGCAATAAAAATACTTCAGGTAGTTTCAAGAGAAACAGGAGCCTCTAGTTTTACACTCCGCTTTCAAAAAGCTGATCTAATACCAGATTTTTAATGGAGGTTATAAACCTACATTTGCAGAAGAAAACATTTGTATCTTCTGTATGTGTTCAAAAATTTGTTCTAGGTTGGAAAATGTATTAAGAAATCATTTGGCAGCCCCAACATGACCAGAGCTGCAGTGCTCACCTCTGTACACGAGATGGAGGTGCAAATATGCCATGTCTGGGAAGGCAGCTGAAGTACTGCACTCCTCCCACGGAGCCATCGTTCTTCCCATGGGGCTTGTCCAGTTCAATCCCACACCAGAATCCTACATTGCAAAACAGTAAAATCAGGGCAATTGGAACAAAACTCTACAGGCTTTGCTTCACCTAGACCACTGGCACAGTTGGCATTCACACACATCAAGGATAACAGTTTCTAGTCAGAAAATATCAAGATGCTAAGAGAAAATAGGAATATTTAAAAATAGCTATCTATGCAATTATGCAAAAATTGTACTCTAATCTAATTATCTCAGCATTTTTATATGCTTTCAATAAAATTATTGACATTTTAATTAAATACAAAAATGTTAAAACACTTGAGGAATATATATATACATACTAAAGTAAAATAGATTGTTACTGGCCATAACTGGCTACTGGACAACAAAGAGACAGCAAGGAGCAGCACTGCTGTTTCACATTTCCCTCTTCATTCCTCTGACCACATGGTTTATGCCTCATCTGAGATCATCAACAGTAAAATTAAAGTTTTGATATTAATTCATTCTTTCCCTCTTTCTAGCAAGTTATAATTAATACAAATTGCAAGGTTGGTCATGTGATATCAAGAGAAGGGTGCAAAAATTGGAACTGGCCATCAATTAATCTCATACAGAGCACTGAATAGGCAGCAAGATGTTAATGAGCTTGATCATTCATAACCTGTGATAAATGTGAGCTAATTACACAAAGGTGCTAAATTTCATACTCCATTAGTAGTCCTTATGCTATCCATCCCCAGAAGATTCAGAATTTAATTCAAGTCACTTGGTACTAAGGCACTGGATAAAACCGTAATTCTAATTATCAGCTCAAGAAACTCAAGAAGACAGCTTATGAATTAGAAGGGCTCAGTATATCAGAAGTTCTCCCCTTCCCACTTTTAGAATTAAATAAAGACCTGCATTGCAGCAGAAGGAACAAACCTTGGATAACTTCCAGAGCTTTGATACACATTAGAACTGAAATACTTAAACATGCATCTGCTACATTTTCTATAAATTACTGGGTTAGCAAATGGTGATGATTTGTCATCTTTCCATCCTCACTTCTTACAATAGTGTGTTTTCCTCCAAAAAATTATGCTGCTGATTTAAAGCAGAGAGGGAGGAGACTTAACATTGTCAAACAGCTTTCAGATTTCACAGTTGTCAGTGTATGTGGGAAACAGTCCTTTTCTCCCTGATCACTTTGTCAGCAGCAACACAAAGAGTGGTGACATTGAAGTGTCCCTGAGGGCACTGCAGTACCTGAGCAAGGGCTGCCCACAGTGAAACTGGGAATGGGGCAGGGATGAAACAAGTACAGGGCCTGCACCACGACCTTTGCATCCTGACGGGGTTTTTTAAATGCTGATGCCACCCAGTGTCACGACAGAGCATTGCCACCAATCACACAGCCCTCAGCCAGAGCAGGTGCTCACACCATCACTTACCAGTGCTGCTGCATTACTCTTGCACTAACATTATAGACAGGGCCATAGAGAAGATAATAATAGATTCAAAACTGATTTCCGCAATGCAGAACAACTGGCTGCCTTTGACAGCACTTGGCTTCACTGCAAAGTGCTTTTTAGCAAGGGGAAGGGAGAAGCTGAAAGGGAGAAGGATGAGAAAACAGTGGTGGGGGTTGGGGCTTCTTGAGATATTTGGATTTTATTAATCTTGTGACCTAAAGGTTTGTTAGTTAAAATTTTAATGTTCACAGTTACCCTCTTAAAGATGCCAATAAGAAATGAGACTGATACATGGCATAAGAGTGCCACTACTGCAAGAGACAAGCTGTGTCAAAAAGCCTTAATACAAAAACTAAGGAGTAAAGGAATGTGATCTCAATAAACTATATACCCCTTTGGAGACTAAACTGAGGATTTTCAGAAAGCTTTGTTATGAAGTTGGAATCTATGATCCTTGTGGGTCCCTTCCAATCCAGAATATTCTGTGATTCTGTAATACCTACAACTTCAACATCAAAGTATCTCTTCTACATAAAGTGGACAAATAAAAGTCACATTTTAAACCATTATTTTTTCCTGACAGTTGCATTAAAGAAAAAAAATATTCAGTGAAACACAAGAGAGAGAGGGGAAGAGAGAGAGAGAAAGAACAGACTTGGAAACAAACCAATTTAAATTTAAATTTAGAATTCTTTTGGAAGGAGTGAGGGAAAAGATAGGTTTCCATTCATGTGCTCACATGTAAGCTATTCCATACTGATTTGGAAATATGCACAGAGCACTGCACATACCTGGTGCAAATTTTGTTGTCCCACAAAATCTAACAGTGCCTGTTCTCTGTCCCACCACCAGTACTCTGTCTCCAACCTGGATTTCTCCATCAAGAGCATTTTTCCTCGTGGTTGGGGAACTATACAGCCCTGGTCAAGAGAAGAACAAGATCTGAAATTAGTGAGGTTAAATCTTTAAGAAAGTTTTCAATAGCAAGCCAACTGATTAGTGAACAGAGTATTTATCTCTAACACAGTGTACCTTCCACACATGGCAACACAAATTTTGCTTAGACAAAAACTTGCTTTGTGCAGCACAAAAACTGAACTACAGCCTTTTCCTTGCTTTGAAAAGGTACAGTGACCAACTCTAAAAACGCTTTGCATCTTGAAGACATTACAAAAATCTTTCTAGAAGTTGCCAAACTTAGGTTTATGGTTAAATTACTTCACAAGTGTCTTTCTTGAACTATCTCAGATTCTGAAACAACACAAGCAGTTCTACACCAGTACTTAACACAGCAGTGAACTCCCCCCTGTGAAAATATACCTCAGTGCAACAGACCATACCAGCACTAGTCTTAGATGAGGCAGAAGACACTCTGGTCAGGGCCTTTTTACTGCTGCTCATTGAGTTCCTCTTCTTGGAGTAATTCCGTTTGCCTTCCAAGGAGGCAGTAGAAGAGGAAGAGCTGCTGTACCCAGGAAAACCTAAAGACATAAATGAAAGTTGTCCTTCAGGGATTATAATTTGGAAAAGGACAGATTAAATAGAAGGGAGAGCTTCTGTAACATGGAAGTTATCTGCTCTCCATGGACCACAGATTACAAAGTGAAGAGCCAAAGTTAGAACTTGTTATGCAGCGCTTGCACAAACACGTATCAGGAATGACATGGGCGCACATGACTCCCCTGCCTTGGGAATGTGGTGATAGCTGATGCTAGAAGAGGTCTCCAAAAGCTCATCTTTATTATTCTATGAAAGTTAATCTAAACAGTCCCAAGCATATTTATTAAAATACATGAGCTTTAGTAATAAGAGATCATACCACCAGCTTTTCAGCATCCAGCCTACTAAAGATTTGATGAGAAGTGGAAGGAAGGTGGTATTATGTGAGTGAATTATTGCCTGGATTAAAGCCTACTATATTCCATTACATACTGTATTAATATTAAAATCTGTACTATAAAACAAGAATGGGAAATAAATCACTTTTATTTCCATTTGCAAACCCTAAAGTCTAAACTGTCCAATAAGACTTATGTTCATCTTTCCTACTTCCTTTTCAAGGCTCTTCCTCTTCTCCCCTTTCTTAACCCCTTCTGCCCAAAATGAGGCAGGGTACAGCAAGACACATCTACGCCTCAGCTTATCAATGTGAAAAATTAAAATAATATTGCTTATCAAACTTTCCAGACTTTTGAGAAGCTTCATCCATTAGTTTTGGCAAACAGCTTAATATCGACACAGGGTTTGTTTGCTCAAGGTAATTTAATTCTCCAATTCTGCAAAACAGTAAGGAAGAACTGAGGAAAGGCAAAGGCAGTGGGTCCAAACAAAAGTTGAGGACAGAAACCTGAAGGCTCTGAGATACTCACTGCAGCTGGACTACAATAAAGAAAATGCAAATCACTGACTAAATAGTGACTGAACAGGCAAACTTCAGCTCCATGTCCAAGGTATAAATACACATGCACATTTGCAAACATACACTACATGTACTTATTTAAAAGGATTCACTGGAGGTCAGACCACCATTTTTACAGGGATGCAACAAGAACTGCTCCAACTAAACCTGTCATCAAGATACTCCATTTTGTGGGAAATCACAGCATGGGAGAAGGAAGAGCAGGAAGGACTTCAGCAGGCCATATAATTGATTCCTTTTCCTTCAGGCAAAACAATTACTTGTTACAACACTCCTGACAGGTGAGTATTTGGCCTGTTCTTAAAAACTTCCCATCAGGGAAATCTCAAGACTTCCTCAGTAGTGTATCTCACCACATAATCATCCCTAGTGTTACAGGGTTTACCCCCCACTAACATAAAACCTCAATCACCAACAGTTTCAATGAAGGTTTTTTTACTCCCACTACACATGCAGAGTGGGTTATACCAACCCTTGTATTCCAAAGCTTCCACTTTTATACCTCTCATCTTCTGTCTTTTTAATCACACAATCACAAATTTCAAGTCTTTACTCCTAAGTCATGTTTTATAAATCCAATTGTTGCTTTTTTTTCTGAATTCACAACTGTTCACTCACAGAAGGTATAAAAAGATGCTTTCCTTCACAGACCTGCTGGAGCAAGCCCAAAGGAGGCCATGAAGATGTTTAGAGGGATGGAGCACCTCTTCTATGTGGAAAGGCTGAAAGAGTTGGGCTTGGCAGGCCCCAGAGAAATCTCACTGTGGCCTTTCAGTGCCTGAGGGGGGCCTCCAAGAAAGATGGACAGACTGTTCGTGGGTGGAAGCAGTGACAGGACAAGGGGTAGTGGCTTCAGACTGACAGAAAGGAGGCTTAGGTCAGAGATTAGGAAGAAATTCTTTCCTGTGAGGGTGGGAGACACTGGAACAGGTTACCCAGACAAGCTGGGTGATGATATTTAATGACCCTTGATGATCTTTAAGGTCCCTTCCAAGTCAAAATAGTCTGTGATTCTGTGCTTTAAAGAAGGAATATTCAAATTCACACTTCAAATTACTCCAAAGAAACACTGCTTTTACCAACACTTTCAGTATGATTTTATAGACAAAACCTCAAAGGAGACACAACTTTTAGGGATTGTTCAAGACAGCTGAAAGGTCCCTTTGTGTTTCAAGTTCAGCACATTACAGCTGTGGTAGATGTTATCCAATTGTGAAACTAGATAATTGCAGAGAAAGATTCACATGCAAAAGGCACTCTAAAAGTTAGTTTCACTTCTCACATTTGAAAAATTTCACATTGTGAGTCTGCCATGACACACCACCAAGACTGTTAAGCACGGTTAGATGGTAACACTTTATTACAGAAGCATGAACATACAGATAGAGGAGAGGAAAAAAAGGCCAACAGAATATTAAAACCTAGGCAGCAACAACACAGGGTAAAAGGTCTCTCTTAAAAATCTCAGCTGGTAATTCTGCAGATCCTCTGCAAGATCGTTTACTAAGAGCCACCTTTAAGGGCTTTTCTATGTTCCTGCCCAAGTGTTCAGACAGAGGTGGTTACCAAACCAACACAGAACACCAGCCAAACATCCACATGAATTACTTTGCTCCTAGAAAACCAAATACCTACAGCCTGCTTGAGACTTGAATTAAACAAGCATGGCAACTTTTTTTTACGGTGTAGATACAGGGCTTTTACAGAGGTAGGGCAGCAATAATACTGCTTCTACCACACAAAGAATTTTTCTTAAGATGTTAAAAAAAATTTAAAATTATTTCATTACCATCTTTTGCAGGTACAGTTTTTCCCCTGTTAGCAGTCAGAAAGTTGTTTTCAGAAGCACTGTCTCTTTTTGCAATATTTAGGCCTATAAAAAGAATATATACAATTGAATATACACATCCTAACAAGTAACAATAATTTTACAGGAAAGTCACATACAAAAACAATTTTTGCAGATTATGCAGATTTGCAGACTACTGGATGCATGAAAAAATTGATAAAACTGTACAATTCCTTAGACACTTCATAAAAGGGTAAAATGAGAACTGCAGAATTGTTTTGATGGATAAGCACAGATATTAAACACCTTAACGCATTAAACCAGTCCAAACTATCTTGCCAAACAATAAAAAAATGGTTTATAAAATACTAATTTTATATTGAAGGAATTTTATTTAAATCTTTCAAACATTCATATCTATAACATTCACATTAATAGACTTAAGGTCTACTATTCATCAGTATGAATTTCACAATTTCTGCTTTAAAGATTACACATCAAGGTTTTGAGAGAGATTGGGAGATCAAATCTTCATTCAGACTACAAATAATGATGTAAGCATGCCAGTATGATTTTGAAGAGCCTAATTCTCAGAGCAGCAATGTTGTGATGTGTGTAGGAACTCATACTCTCACCTAAGTTATAATTTGCAAACCGTCATTTTACATTTCTGACAGTTTCCTACCCTAACTCAATGAAGAACAAGCTTATCTAAGATTTATCCCCTCCCTGTCATGAAAGAAAAATCACATCTGTTTTATTTAACTACATCTCTCAGCTTAATTCAGCCACAGGGACTGAACTAGTTCATGAATATAGAGTATTTCCCAAATTTTTATGGCCATTAAGGCATCAGATCAAAAAACTAGTTGTTTGTGACTGATAACACATTTCTTAATTTTATCTCAGTAATCCTTTTCTTAGAAATTTGAAAAAGATCTTTTCTCATCAATCTGATGGATTATTCAAATCCAGTAGAATCAAATAAAATTTCAAAAACCCTATACAATATTATATTTTACTTTGCAGCTTATAACCTTATCTACAAAAACGTATTAACTTCTCTTGAATCATTATAAACCAATGTATTCCAGGGAGACAGTTTAAAGGAAAGAAATGTGACCTGGTGATGCACATAAACACTGCAAACCCAGCTTTGTCCTTGCCCCACTCCTGCAAACCAATCAGCCAGGCATGTTAATTGCCATGGAATTCTGTGCAAGGACTCCCTGCACACAGCAGCTTCCAGACACATCCAGAGGATGTAAGCTCTCCTGGGCAGATGATGCTTAACTCCCCCTGATTTCTACCTTAAAGCAAGGTATCAAATGTTTCAATTTTACAAAGACACAACTGCACCTTTGGGACAGAAAAGGTGAGTTATGACTGAACTAGGTCAGTGACAAAGGGAAAGTCCCTCCCATTATAGCTTAATGGGTTACAAACAGCTCACAGTAAAGTGAATCAAGCACTGGAAAATATTTAACAGAAGAAGTCAGCTTGGATCTGCTCCTGAGCAATACTCCTAACAAACCGCTTATCCCTAGAAGCTTTTTATGCAAGATGCCCATTTATAAATAGCTTGAATCTTGTGCTAATTGTAAATACAGACACTTACTCCCCCCTCAATCTATGCAGAGAAAAGTTACAT
This sequence comes from Geospiza fortis, assembly GCF_000277835.1. NCBI lineage: Eukaryota > Metazoa > Chordata > Aves > Passeriformes > Thraupidae > Geospiza > Geospiza fortis. The sequence goes on along the minus strand of NW_005054550.1, from coordinate 50,076 downwards.
AAGTCACCCAAAAAGCTGTCAAAATGCATCTTTTCCTGGCACCAGCCTGCTGCATTGCTTCTATACCCTGCATGTTTCAGGTTAAGTGTGCAGTGTTTTAGGGTGCTTGGGTAAATTCCATGGGAACCTGTGTTATCTTTCATCCTTTAAGCTGTGCTGCCTTAGTGTGAGTCACCTGAACAGGGCTCAAAAGGTGGAAGAAATGCCAATGAAATATTTACTGACATTATTACACAGGCAGCCAAACACGGGGGGGCAGATTATGCATGGCCAGCACTGCACACAGCAGGGAAGAGCCTGTTCTCCAAACAACTTGGAACCTGAACAGTCAGAAAACATGGATCATTCACTCCACAGGGAGGGAACTTACACAGAAGGATTAAGTAATTTGAGCAAATTACTAAGAAAGTAAACCAGAGCCAGAGACTGAGCCTGTAACTCCAATCAGTAGACTGAGGCCTTATTACAAGGACAACCTCTCTCTTCTAATTTGGCACTGGTTTTACTCAGATAATTTAATTAGCAGATAAAACACAATGAGTTAAATAGTTTCTTTATAGAAAGAAAATAAATCTCTTCAATTTCTAGGCATAAAGGTGTATAGATTACTTACTAGATTTTCATTCCTTGCAAAGTCTCCAGGAATATCTTACTAAATAGAACCTCATTAAGTTGAGACACTTAACTGTTATCACAGCCAATTAGAAATTACTTTAATGGCTCAAGAATAAATGTGGTAAGAGGTTCTCTATATAGAGCATGTAAAGAGTAGAAACTGTCACAGTACATCAGATCACTGTAATCACAGCTCCACACAACGTCCTTCCAGCACCACTCCACAGGCCAGTGAACTTCCAACCAGGACAACATGGAGTTAATGAATACCTTACCACCTCATCCCAGGCTATGAACTAACTCCAAACAAGAATTTTAATACCAAGACTTACTAATTCTTGAAGATTAGTATCCCTCCATCCTGTGTCAACATGCAAGAAAATACTCACCAGAATTCACTTTGGAAGTCACGTGTGTCACATCTACTTTCTTGGATTTGACCAAAGGCGAAGAGCGCGTGGAAGAGCTTCGTACGGAGCTTTTCTTGTGATCAGAAGCCTTGCTTATTTTGGATAGGGGTGCAAAGATACCTGGAGAGAAAATTGTATGTGCCAACAAAGAACCATGGATAATGGTAAAGTAATGAAAATTTGCAGCTACTCTCTCACACCAATTAATTCAGGGTTTTTTTTTAGCCACCGTCAGAACTTGCTATGCTGACAAAGCACTTGCAGGGTAGGAAGGACAAGTTCAAGAGAACAGTGAAATCAAAATCCTTATCAAGCAACTTGAACAGAGTAGTTGGAAACACTCAGACTATCAATTAGAATCTCCTTTTTGTCCTAACAGTAACATACAGTCTCCACTGCTACAAAACACAGCACCTTTGTATGCCCTGTGTGGCCACAGCACCTCAATTAAA
>NW_005054550.1:30547-48558 GCF_000277835.1 Geospiza fortis | reverse complement strand
TGAGCAAGGAAGACAAAGCAGGTAAAAAAACATGGCTATTACTGTTATAGTACAAACAAGTCCTTTCAACAGTATCAATGAAAACACAGGAAATCTCACATTTTCAAGGAAATAACCAGAAATTTTGACTGGTTGGTTGTTTCAGTCATTTTGCAAATAGTTGCAGCCAAAACTTTAGGACCAGCTAAAGAACCAATAAATCAAACAAAGCACTGTAAAGAAAAGCAACAGAATCTGCTACCTGTTTTTATCCTCCCAAACAGCTCATACCTTCCAGTACTCTTTAAATTTGGGGGTTTAAAAATTGAAGAGAAAATAAAATAAAGGCTATACCGCGTTTTGGTGCACACTTGAAGTACTGGACTTTTCCAACACTTCCATTGTTCTTCCCTTCTGGTTCATCCAGCTCTACACCAGCCCACTGGCCACTGGCAAATTCTGTTGTGCCACAAAATCTTAAGGTACCAACCTAAGACAAAAAAGAATCAACAAAGAATGGGTTTGTTAAACAAATGTTGTTAATGAGAAAATAGTATGGGTTATGAAAGAGACAGCAAGTCATCTCCAAAATGCAAGACAAGTCATCACAAAAATGGAAACATCATTTCCCTCATTTATTCACATTCCTACCTTTCAACACCACTCAATACATTTTCCAAAAGGTCTTATTCCTTCTGTGTGCATTTTGCATTAAACATTATGGACAAATGCCACAACAGACAAGAATTAGACAGTAAGAACCACTGTAAACACAGCTCTAGGTCAGCAAGCACATGCCCAGTGAGAGGTTTTACTTGCACTGTTTATCCAGAATCAGGGCTAGGTATCTTCCTGAACTGGAGGTTCCATAGAAATATTAGACAAATCTTTGTGTGCATAGATACAAACAAGCATATATATTTATATATATAGCAAAGGTTCGAGGGTAAACTTCAGAGCATAATTAATTTTTTTCTTTGGAAAAGGTTCTTATGATTAAACAAAATTTTAAAAGCCAGCAAATGTTTTAACCATTTGCTGTTGCTTCAATAAATACTATAAACGCTGAACAGATAAGCATATGAAGAATATCAAGACAGACCAGTCCTGCTGGTAGACTTCTTTATCCACAAATATACATTATAAGCTCACACACTTCAACCAAACAGGGGAGGAAAAACTACAAGAGCTGCATTTAACCTTGATTTACATTCATTTCTATATTTGATTTTTAAATTAGTTTTAGTAATAAGAAACTTTGATCTTTCAGTTGCTCAGTTTTCCTCATCTCATGTGACATTAATGTTAGTTCATTTTACATTATGACTCCACTGTTTAACCTAAGCCTCAGAGAGTAAACAGATAGAAACAATTTTTTTTTAACTACAAAACCTTCCAGCTACTCTTTCCTAATGTCTGTAAAGAAACAAACACAACCCAGAGCCTCTTCTCTTATGCTGAAGATCTCCTTAAACTTGACTGCTATAGGCAGGTATGTCACACTAATCTAGACTGAGACCTTGTACCTACTGACACAGGGATTCAATTCAGCCAGGGGAAGTTTGGCCAAGCAGCCCCACGGATTCCTACAATTCCTCCACTTACTTTCCAGGCACCAGCCAAAGGGCATTTACTGAGCAGAAAGGAAAACAGCCAGCATCTTAAACTGGAGATGGCAAAACTGCAACTTCAATTCTGCCCAAGGACCTGTGCAAGCAAGGAGCAGGGGATCTCTCTCACATGAGACACAGGAGGAGCAGCTTTCTCCCAGCTGCTATCTCCTTTTCACTCCCTTTTCATCAGATGTGATCCAAATGGGAACTCAGCCTAGCAGAGCAGGAGCTGGTGGAGCTGTGGGGCCCCAAATCACATACACATGAACACCTGCTTACACAGCTTCCTACCCTGCAGGACAACCAGAACGACAGGCACAGTAGGAGCCAGGAGAGGAATCCATTCTCCCTCTGGCATCTACTGTGCTTGGCTTTCAAGCTTCATTAAAGCTGACATACTAGGAGACTGCAGAAGCAGAAAAGACAACAGGAACCCGTAAATATAGCTCCAAAAATGCTGCTGTTCCAAGTGCCCTCATCCCAGCTTCCATATTCCAGAATGAGAACTGATCCAGGAGAAGGTTAAAAACAGGGCACCATTTTACTCATCCTGTTTTCACTTTTGCTCCACCCTGCAGGAATTTAGGAGTATCGAGGGGGAGGGGAAGGCAGGGCTGAGAACAAATTCTCCATTCGGGCAAAGAGAGAAAAGGGGTGGGAAGAAATGTGGGAGTACTGCACAACTGCTCCTCGCACACAAAGGAAGGAAGGGAGGAAAGCTGCTGTGGAAATGGAAGTTCAAAAAGCACAATCACATTCCTTCTTCCCACCTGCTCTAGAACGGGCTCCCTTAAAGAAAAACAAGCTAGCTGCAAAGCCCTGCTGGCCTTTGGCAGCACAAAAACAACTTCCAACAACTTCTTTAAAAACACTGCAACAGCATAATCAATTAGAAGAAATAAAAGCAACCAAACCCAGGCAGCTCTGTCCATGCACAGTGAGCACATTACAGCACAAACTGTTCTGTGGGCCTTACTTACACAAGAGCACCAATTTCACCACTTTCTTGCTCTAAAGCCTCCATTAACTTGCACTTACATTATCTCCTCTTGCTGCCACTGTGATTTCTGATAAAGAAACTTCTGTCTTTAAAGAATAAGCGGCTTTCTGTAAATACTTCAGTTAAAATGCCTTCTGCATAGCTAGTGATTCCTTTGCTCTCCCTGACCCAATTTCAAGAATACACCAAATTAAAATACACAATGGGAGCTGCTTCACACTCTTGCTGGAGATCACTTTAGAATCTTTCAGTTGTGACAGTTACAAATCTGAAGTTATATTAGGAAAGCTATTAATGTGAAAGCTATTCAAATATAAAATTTTGCTCAAAAATGCTTTCAGTATTTACCAGGAAAAAAGTACTTCTCTGAAAGAGCTCTAGCACTTAGATCCCTTGCTATCACAGCAAATAAAAAGTCTGAATACTGAATGCAATATTAATGCTACAGTTTTAAAATGTTTTAGAAAGGTGGCTATCATGGTAGCTTCTAAAGAGCTATTCACATTTGAGCTGGACCTCTTTTAACTACATCCTTATACTTTCACAGAACCATGTAACAACCCTGTTGGCACAGCACTGCTCCAAACATTTTAGCTGCATTGCACCAGTGAAATTGGGTTACTATAGGCTAAGCAGAACTGAAGGGTTTGTTCCCTGCCTTCTGGAAACTATCAGGAGTACTTCACAAACGCACACTCCTAACAAAGCTGGGCAACTCACAGAGTAATTTGCCAACTTTACCATCACTTTGATGTGACATCAAAAACATTAATAAAAGCTGAGCCATGCTGACATACTCTAGGAGACTGTTAAAAATCATTTCAAGACACAAAATGCAGCCTATGCCTGTCAAAACTGCTTCTCATAATAATGACTTTATCACACAACTCCTCAGCTTATTACTTTCCCTAACCAGTTCCTTGCTGCCATCCAGAGATCACACCTTCCAGAAAGCATTTCAGACCCTCAAATTGAGGTATGTCTCCAAAGTGGTAAAGAAATGGACTCTCCAGGAATTATGAGAGTGGTGCCAGGCTGGTGGCCATACCTTCTGTCCTGCAATAACGACACGATCCCCCAGCTTCAGGCCAAGTGACAAAAGCATGGCCCTGCCTGTGACATGGTCATAGGTTGGAATCATGGCTTTGGAGATGTCACACGAGAGAGGCACTGCATCCAGCAGGATCTGCTTGATTTCCTTTGCACTGGCTGCTGCATCTGCCATTTCCAGTGGCATATCTACTGGATCAGGAACCACATCTGCTGGAATCTGCCCTTTGTCATTCTGTAGAAACATAACATAGCACAGGATTTAATGCTGTTACAAGATAAATCTGACCAGATGAAAACACAGTGTTTCACAAAGTGTTTAATCCTCTTTATCAGATATTTTTCCTAGAATATAAACAGCTATGAAAAAAATCCACACTTTCAAATAAGGATACCAAAACATCCTTAGCTAGATCAGCTAGCATGTACAGCATCTCATTTTTGAAACTGATAAGTAACCAACATTTTCAAATTTAAGAACATTATTAGGACTCAGAACACCTGAAACAAGACACTTGTGTCTATCTGTATACCTGAACTCAGAGTTAGGAAAGCAAAGCAGACTTCTGGTCTGTAATGCCAACACCAAAATGCAAACTCCTCCCAAAGAATGTCTTTACCCAGCATATAGCTTGCTCCTTGGTGAGGCTTATTCCAAATGTAAGAGGGAATTTAATTAATGTATGTTGCATGTATAGAATATGCAAATGCGATGGCTCATACGAGTACCTGAATAAATCTGTTCAGGTTTATCTAGACACAGACTAACCTATGAGAGATGGATTAAGGACAGAGTCCTTTCCAAACACAACCCACTCCCAGAGAGCTGTGACTGTGATTCCCTGCATGTCCTATGTGACAGGACAAGTTGCTGGAGCATCAGCTCTCCTGGAGTTAACCTCAACTCCAGACAGCTGCCCAGACAGCAGGCTGCTCCAGGGACAGTCCTACCTACACTCTTTAGCAAAGCCATTGATGTGGAGCTTTGGCTGTCTGCCCATTTTCACAACATCTGCAGCAAAATAATCATCTCATTCTTCCAAATATGTCTCAACTGAGCCCCTGGACTCAGACATTACCAGAAGGAATGATGCAGAGTAAGATTGTACTTGTCTTGGTCCCTTCAAAACAGACTAGAAGTTCAATGTTTCCTGAACCCCCTCTCAATCCATCTCAAAGCTAGAAAAGTATAATCCTTACTCAGAATTTACACTGCTGTTCCCAAATAACCCAACTCTACACACTGTCTCTAATCAAAACTTTATTGCAAGTTTGAGCAATTCAACACCCACCATTCCTTAAAAATCGCCAATCACTCTGTAAGTAAAAATCACACTACCTTAAAAACAGGAAATAGCTGGGTTAAAGTTGAGTGGGGAGTTTGAGTTTGCAGTCATGACATTAGAGATTATTTTGGTCATATCAGCCCCACAATTCAGCCCACCAGGTGCCCTGCAAACACAAAACAGGGGCAGAGCAGCGGCAGGAAAGCAAAGTGGAAGCTCAGGGGAAGCTCAGGATTTCCCTTCCCAAGGGCACAGCCACCCCTGGCAGCTCAGAAAGCTTGTGCAACTACAAAGCAGCACTCCCTGTGACAACAGACTCCCAAACATAACAACTGCCAGAGAACTTGAGACACATTCATGCACACTGAATAGAGAGACAAAAAGAACCCCACCATTTTCCAAGAGATCTAGATTGAATATCATGAAGAACTGTACGGACAATAATGCCAGGAGATTTCACAGCAACAGTGCTACATAAAATAATGACTTTTGAGTACCCTTAAAACAGCTATGATTTCTCATTTAAAATAACCCCCTGCATTTGAAAACGGAGAACTGAGATACTGGTTTTGCTAAAATAAGAACACCTTCCAAGCCCCTCCCCCCAAAAACACAAACAACAAAAAAACCACCAAACACCCAAATCAAACACAAAACTCAATCAAAACCCGAGACTGTGGCAGTAACCCAATATTAGACACATATTAGCAACACTCTGCAGTGTAACCTGTGCCTATTACTGGGTTACTAAGGAGAGCAGGTGATGTTTACGCATTCTCAGTTACTCATGTTAACACCAGGCTCACTGCTAAGCACAGCACTGCACTTCTGGAGGGCAAAGATTGCACTCCTCCATTTCTGAAAAGATCCCAGACTGCCATGGGTACTCAGCTGATGCAAGACACCCATGAGTATTAATAAATGAAAGCTCAAACAACAAACAGAAAAACCTCTTGAAAGTTATTTGAACTAATGAACCAGACCATGACACAAAAATACAAACTTCAACACACGAGTAGGACAAAGCACACAAAATCATCCACTATGAGTTGCAAATATCTTTTTCTGAGGCACTCTCACTCCATGTAGCACACTTTCAGCTAGTCAGAATCCTGGTCAGACTGTTCAGTATTTCCAGGTACCTTTTTCACCTTCAGGTGAATCTACAACCTAACTCCTTACCCTAAAGGCAGGATTTGCTCCATGTTCCAGTAAACACTTGACAGCTCCTGTGCATAGGTTAAATGCAGCAATATGCAAAGCTGTTCCAAAATCAAAATCACTACAGGTGGCATCCACATCTGCAATTAAACATCACATGTGAGGTATGCAAGTCTGTTACATGAACATTTCCCCCTACAGATTCCTTGAGAGGACATTCATTTTTACAGTTTATGCTAGCATTTACACAGACACACCATTATTTATGTACCAAATGCATATAAGAAGTAATTCTACATGGATATCAACCTTATTTGCAGCTGTTTATTCATACCACGAACCAACCTGTAAGATGAGCATGTACTTTCACTTATTTTTTACTACTGATGGCTTAACTGCAAAATTGCTGCTACTCAGGGTGCCAAATCTACTGTGACAAGATTAACAAGTGAGTAACTTCAGGTTTGCAAGTAAATTAATTTTTTAATGTTTCAGAAACATTTATATTTTACTGCTTCTAGGTGTCAAACATTAAAATGAGATGCATCTCCAACCAGTTGTTTTCCTTCGTGAGCAGGCAGTAGGGCAAGGGAAAACTGATTATACATCTGCTTTACACTGATTTAATTACTAATGGCCAAGAATTAAGTAAGAGCTGGTGATTGTTACAATTTCTTTGTTTTCAAAGAATTGCACTCTGAAGGGTCTCACACTGATAGTTTGGAAAATGGAGAACTGCATCTGCCTGGAAGTGATTCAGCACAATATATATTTCTATCAGTTGTTCCCAATATATCTTTCAATCTGCTATGAAGTTATTAGTGTTCTAGAAGATTGGAGTTTAAATGTGTGTTTAGTCTGAGGCTCCTCTCTTAAATTACACAAGAGAGATGTCATTTTGAGTCAGTTAGGTATAGGACTGTTAATTAAAAATGCCAGCTGATTTAATACACAAGCACAAGAGCACAAGTATTAGCAACCATGTACAATTTGAAATACCAGTGAGGAACATAAAACTTTCCACCTCAGGGCTGAAGAGTTTCCTTATATTTTCCAGTATCAGTCTCCATCCCAAAAAACACTAGTCCTTCTCACAACGCCATAAACAAAGTATATCCCAACTGTATCAACATCCTTATATAGTTACACTAAATAAAAATAAAACATCAACAATATAGAAAATACACAGTTATATATGTCTGTATAGACGTGTTAAGTTCATACATACTAGTAAAACTGACTCAATTTTATAAAGATCAAAGGTAACAAATTTCCAATCAGAATTTAACAGTTTTGCAGTTGCTGTGATTGAACACAAACATGAAAAAAGACTGCATTCACATGCCTCAATCCTAACGAGAGCTACACATGGAGATGTACCAAAGGTCAGAAAACATCACCAGTTTAAAACCAGCTAGAAGCTGATGAGCTGCATACAGCCAGTGAAACTTCCATGGGATACAGTCAAACATTTTCTGCACACATAGGAACCAATTTGCAGAAATACCGGTCAGTAGCATCAGCTACTGAGCCATCAACAGCTGCATGTACTCCTATTTTGAAAAACAACTGATGTGTGGTTTAGCTTTTTGAGTTAGACTCTGTGACTTCCTCAGACTTGCAAGCTTCATGCTTAGATTTTCTGAACAGCTCTCTTACAGCTTCAATCTAAGTGGGCATAGTAGACGTGACAGGAAGAAAGACAAATATCAAATGTTACCAGGTAACTACCCCCAAACTGTCTAGAAGAAAATAATATACAATTTTTGTATTTAAAACCTCTAAAAATCCAAGATCAAACTAGCTCTGTACTGCAGCAACTGAGTAAATCTGTATGAAGACTTTAACTACAGAGTGTCATAAAGAAAGCAGTTTAGCAGTGAATAAAAAGGAAACACCTGTGCTTCACAATGGGTGTCTCAGAGTCAGCACACCACTGTCTTGAAGTTATTTTTATATTAGCAACCATTTTTTCTCCAGTTCAGTATGGATTCATCCAAAGCATGTTCACCTTCTACGTATGTTCTTCCTTCTCTGCAAACTGCCTGATGAAGTATGGAGCTAAAATTATTCTATTAATTCAGACTATCCATTGTTTCCATGTCACAGGGCAAATAATTTTACATATTTCCTGAGATTAAAAATATCAGCTGTTTATCCAAGAATTGCCAACTGCCCAGTAACTGGAGTGGTTTCCTTGGAAATCTGAGCAAAGTCCCACCCCTTCTGCAGGAACTGCACAGGAGGAGAACACCAAATGCCAACAAGGTCTGAAAGGAGACTGCTGATGCAAATTATGGAAGCCAGGCTATTGAAATGTGATGTGGACTTAACTACTGTGCAGTCTGATTTTGCCTTTTGTTATCCACCCACACATGTCACCTCCTAAGCAAGTCACACCAGTAAAAGCACTGCTTAGCAATTACCTCCATGGAGATTCAAGACGTGGTAAGCAAGCCCTGGGTACTCCAAAAGCCTACCAGCTTTTCAAACTGCTAAGAGAGAGTCCCTAGATAAATAAATCCTTTTGCAAACTAGCACAAATCAGAAGGATATTCAGTAAAACAAATTCACATTTGTACCATTTTAGTGACAAATTCACATTTGTACAATTTTAGCAATAAAGTTGCTTACTGGTTTTGCTGTCCTGACCAAATTAGAAACAAACGGTTCTGATCAGAACCATTTCTGTATTTCCATGTGCATCAGTATAAATAGGGCTCCAACTACCAGTCCTTCACAGTATCATCCCAAAAGGTGTTATCTATTTATGCCAAACACTACAGTTAAATTGCTACTTAAACAGGACCTTCTACATAGCTGAGAAATGGGAAAACGAGCACATCAAAATTGCCTCAGTCACAGGTTTGCCACATGCAATTGCCAAATCCCCGCTACTCCTTTAACCTTCTCCCCACATGTCAAACATACTTCTCAATGTTTAAGGAACTTGAAAACCACAAGATTTTACTAAAATAATTGTGTCTTTGGTTTTCTGCAAACATTCTCTTAGTTCTCAATAACTTGAGATTAACCTGTTTGCTTTCCAGTCTATTTGAAACTTCTACTGTCTTGTACAAAGCTCAAGTTTAAAAACCAGCAATGGAAACAGTACAGTAAAGCACTAAAAAATAACTTAAGAGAAAAAATGAACCAATGAACCAATAAAAGAATAAGAAATTATTTATGTATAATGGATAAATGAACACCAGACTTACAGAGCACAATACACCAGCTCAGGATCTACAAAATATGGGCAAGTACATGAAACAAAGGTCACAGTGCCTACCTTTTGGCTTTGCATTTTTCAAAATAACACTGATCAGTTCTGGAACATCAAAGTAGGCAGCATAGTGCAAGGCATTCATATTTGTCCAGCGGCTGCGCAAGCTGCTGTCAGCACCCAACTCAATCAGCTGTGTTGCAAATTTTACAGCAGTTTCAACATCACCTGCAGGGTAATTTTTGTAAAGAATGCATTAGTGATTTCTTTATTTGACCTCAAAAAACACACACATGTTTATGTGTAAAACAAAACATACATTAAGCCCTTCAAGCTCACAGCAGAACTATTACTATGCCTTTCTTTTTAAGATTAGGATACAGAAATCTCTGCCCTTTATGATAAAGGGCTGAAATCTCTAGTGTATAATAACACTATCTGTTTTTCTCTAATGTAAGTACTGTGTCAGCCAGCAAACCCAGGAATTTTAGGATCTGGTAGGAGAAAAAGAAATGCACATCACAATTTGATGTTGAAGTTCATGTTAAAAGATGTGCCAACACCAGGGAAGATGACCAGAGAAGATGCCAGACTTCTCTCAAACTCAGAGGAGAAGTGGGCTCAGGTACAAAAACATAGAAAAGTTAATAGGGGTGTTCAAACAGAGCTAAATGTACTCTCATTTCCAGTATTTATGACCATAATAATGCAAACAAAGTTTATTGTTCTCTTCTGACACAAACAGGGTGAAAGAAACAAAACAAAAAGAACAGCCAAGTCACCTAAATGTTCTGCTGTAAGAAAACTACAGCAAAAATTATAGCAAACTTGTAGCTTGCACCTCAGTCTCAAACTGCCTTTGCTACATGAAGTATCTGTTTAAGCTGCTACTACTGTGTGTAATACCCATACCACTAACTCAGCTTGCTCCCCATAGCTACAGCTGCAGTTCTGCATCTTCCTTGCTCATGGCCACTAGAGCAGAGAAAACCAAGCACAAGGAAAAAAAAAAATCTACTGCAAGGAAAAATCCTGTAAGGGTCAGTGGGATAAGCTTATGTGAGTCAATTAGGTTTTTACATCTATAATGACTTTTTTTTTACTCACCAATGCCATGAGCCCCTGATTTGCAAGTGTAATGCAGGAGAGTCATATCAGTCAGTCCATCTCTGTCATTCACATTGCATCCCCTTTTAATGATCTGACAGGCAAGTGGAAAACAAGCACATTTTAGCTCGGGCATATCTCTGACATCACTACTATTTCCTAAGTTATTGCAGATATACAGATTCCTGGATTCATTGCAATGGCTAGGAACAAAGAAGCCTGCCAGAAAAGCCTCTTAACTGCAGAACTGAGCAACATATACAAATGTAATAAATAGCATTATAATTAACCTTCATTATTAACAGATTAAAAGAATCTTTATATTGCTCCTTCTAACATATACTTCACATGCTAAAAAGTTAAGCAATTAACTGCGTGAGAAAATGATTTATGAACCTCTCCCCTTGTTCTTTGATCTCTCAACAATTACCCAGCCCACTCCCATGCAACCCCAACAAAAAGAAGCCCCCAGGTATAATATGGTAGGGTTCATCGTCACTACACTTCCCCAGAAAAACCTGTAATCCAGAAGAAAAATAAGAAAGTAGGATAGAAATACTAGAAACACATTTTGTGCCTTGGAAATATTACCCTTAAGGTCGGGCTTTAACAGTAATTTCATGTATTTTTTGGGTTTGGGTTTGGTACTACTGCTAAGTAGGAAACTGAAACACCAAGGTGAAGGGTCTCAACACAATTGCCTTGAGAGAAACATTGTTTATACCATCTATGCAAACATACTGAATTTTATCCATCATCTTTCGTTTTCCAAATAAAACCTGACAACATGTGGAATACAAGGCATGATCAGTCACTACTTCTTAAAAGGCAAAATCTGCATTTATGATTAATTCTGCTTCTGAATGAATTGGTTTTATTCACTGTCAACACAGTGTTTAACATTGAGAGCACTCAAGGATCTTGATTTGTATCTCACCTCATTCCCAATAATATCAATATTCTGCTGGACCTGTGGAACCCACTGCCTTAAGATAGCAAACAATTCAGAAACTGATGTTTTGGGGTCAAAGAGTATTTCTTGGCATGCTGCATCATTGGGATCGAAGAAGGAAAACTCTGTTAAAAAAGAAAAGAGTCTTTATATAAGATCTTGATATTTAACATGCATCTAGTTTTTCAAACTCAGAGGCAAAGAACAGCAGAGAGAAAACATCTTCTTCTTCTTCCATCACAATTTCCATGGAACATACTAAAATATAAACACAGTCTAATCACGAAGGCATTCTGTGACCTCTGCTATTTTCAGTATTTCATTAATGCATCAATCCCAGCTGGTGGCAGCTGCAGGAAACAAACACCTTCAAAAATTAAGACACCAAACCAAGACCAGGGGGAAAAAAAATACTTTTAAAGATTTTAAGCCTCATGTTCTTATCAGGCAACCCAAACTCCAGAGTGCATAAAACACCTTATTACAAAAGTATATGTTAGATTACTCACAGGTGTGTGTACATGCTTCTATATAAACATTCTTTATTTTTAATCTGTGGAATTTCTTCCAGCTCTGGAAAATTACATGAAATAATCTGGATAGCAATGGCTATGAGGAGAGGGACTGAAAGGAGAGTCTACTACCATCAGCAAATGAACCATGACAAACACTGAACTTTTACCCCCTGCTGCAGCCATCAGGGAGTTGCCTTTTAAAGAGGTTTTGGATAAATGTACAACCAGCTCACATCCATCACAGATTCACGGCTCTCAGACAGGACAGACAGGTTAAGCAACACACACCATCACCCATCTGGGTGTGTGACGTGGCATGAACCACTCCTGGGTGAATCATCCCAACCTTTCCCCAAAAACAGCATACCTGACTTCTAGATTGGATTTACAGATAAGAGCACATACTGAGTTCGCTTCCTGGCTATTTAGAGTTCCTCAAACTCCATCACCTTGACCCAATGAGAATGGAAAAGGAGGACAACTTTCACTGATATTTACCATTAATTTTTATTTGCACCTAGCATATAAAAAAAACCCCAAACCCTTTATCTCCCAGCACTACACAAAGTGTGCTTCTTCCCTACATCCAATGCATCAAGACACATCTACTGATTTATCCACTAATACTTACCTTCCACATAAACCACAGCTGATCTACAGCTGAAACTATGAAGTAAACAGACAACTAGGCAACAAGATTAATGATCCTGCAAGATATTCACAGTTCTTACTCTACCAGGAAGATTTCTAACCAGAAACCTGATCTAAATTATCTATCAGAAATCAACTCTTACAATCAGCATGGTAGGGTAAAAATCTGAGACTGTATCAAGGATTAATAACAACCACCCGAAGTGCTTAACAGGTGATCAGCTGTAGTCTTTGCAAAGAAAGCAATGTTACAGAAAATCTGTTAAAGCAATGAATCCTATGAAAGGATGGCAATGGCATCTAGATACCTCAAAATATTACTTTCCCCCCTCTGTCTTCCCAAGTATTGATGACAGTGGCCAGCTGCATTAAGGAAAAATAAATGCACTGAATGTAAAGACTGAGAATCTCTCTCTGCCGTGGTTTAACCTCCTTTACCCAGATTCAGCAATGTCACTGTTACACAGGTGACAGCAATCTCCTATAAAAGGATTTTATTTTAATTTAATGACTAGGCAGAAACCAGGCAGAACACACAGCAGTGAAATCATAGGGTTATTAGAAGATACCACAACAAAACAGTGTTTAAAGAAGGCAAATGGAAACTTTATCTAAGGGACAAGAAAGTGGGATGGAATAAATCATGGCAGTACTTAGAGCAGAGAAGTGATCAGAACAGGGCTAAACCATGTAAAGACTCACGTTCATGTACTGGAACATTTCATATGGAACACTTACATTCCCAACCTGAGCTAGCTTATAAATCAGGTCTTGAGAATGCTGAGCCTGTCAAAGACAGAACATTACATTTATTTATTCTTCCTGAATACAGCTGATTGCTCTAATCAATGCATGGGAAACACAGAGGTGGAAGGAGTGATTTTTGAAGTATACAGATGCTATTAATATCTTCTGCAACATTCAAAGGCATTATAATTGCAGCTATCAGTGAAGCTGCTTACCTACAGTGGCATTTTAACACATTATATACTGTCAGAATTTTTATTATCATTTATACATGTGAAGACAGTTACTGAAGACAATCATTATTCTGACAGCTGATCACTGATACTTGGTATAATTTTCTACCACTCGCTTTACAGTCCTTACCCACCACAAAAAGTCCACTTCCAACAGAAATATCCTCTTCTACTACATCATTTACATACTAAAGCACAAGAAAAAGTGTTACTCTAGAGGTTTCAAATGTAGTGTAGATTAACTTCCAATATCCAGTTCTACACTGAGATGTGAAAGAGGTACAAACGTGACCACACATGCACAGAACTGTACAAAGAAAAGATATAATTTATAGTGTATGCAATAAGAAAAATGGAAAAAGCATGGGTCTTCATCTTTAATTTCATTTAACAGAGAATCCATTTAATAAGAAGAAAACTTTTCCTGGACAGAAATAATTAAGAGTTGACAGCTTTTCTTAAAATTTATTATTCAGATTTATTCTCTGCTGATCACAAATTCATTTTCTGTTTAAAGTACATACCACAGTCTGAAGGCATTGGTGCTGCAGCAACAGAAAAAGTAACAGATGTTTCAGAGCTTGGGAATAAGAATCGCTCTCTTTCAATGAGGGAATCTCCTTCAAAGGAAGGTTCTGGGAGATCCTCTATGGTCATCTTCTAGAAAGCCACTTTAGGAGGGAAAATAAAAATCAATAAATAACCTCACTGGTAATACTTTGGATTGGCTCTATCATAGTAAGATATAACGTGCAATGAGACTAAAATCCCAAATTTGCAAACTATTACTGCCATGACGTTCTTACAAACTGATATATGAACAAGGCTCACAGAGTATGGTGCCCAGTTTAGCCAACTTCTACTTTTGACTTCCACCACTAAACTTGCACTTAACTAATGGAAAACATCATATTTCTCCCCAATTTCCCATCTGAGCAGTAAAGAATTTATTAATGCTCTATTAGCCAATACACACCAAGGATAAATGGATTAGTGTGTTTCACAGCTCTATGAAAACGTGAAGCATCAAGTACCTGCCCTCACACTGTGCATGCACATTCCCTCCCTTCACCATGAGCAAGAACGTGCTGCCAGCTACTGCTGCCTCCACTTTTTAAACTCTCAGGTCTTTCATCTTCCCACACACAGCTGCAGACAATCCATCACCGAGTGATTCACTCCTGGACTCACGGCTCCGTATCAGCTCCTTCCCAGCTCTGCTCCTGGCTGGTTTAAAATAGCACACTTACCACAGCCTTGGAACCTTCCCCCTCTTCTGCTGCTTCCAGTCACCTTCCCAGGCCTTCCAGCAATCTAGGAGAGAGAATCAAGACTAAAACATTGTAGTGATATAGTGACAAAATCTAACAACCAGCCCAAGTTACATCCTAGTTGTGGTTCACAGGCTGAGATCAGAGGAAAGCTGGCTACCACTTGCAAGACAGTTCATTAGGCAAATTCATTAACAAATAACAAAAATATCATTATTCTTAATAGAAACAGACATGATTGCACCATCAGAGGCTACATCTCATAGCTGAAAAATTTAAATTCTGCATCTTGAATGATCATTATTAAACACTCAGGGTAAAAGCAACATTTCTACTAAACAACCTACATTTTTATTGTGGAGATTGTATACAGTGCTCTTTTCTCAGGAATTTGTTCAGCCAGCCTGCTGGACAGAAAGAAGCTGTGGAGCTTGAAGGAATGTTTCTTTTTATTACATTTAATTTATACCCAAGTAAATATGAAAACCTAAAAGAAGATTTATTTTGGTTTTTGTATCTAACACACAACAACCTATATAAGCAGATTTAGTCTGATATTTCCTCAAATAAATGGGTCACACTGCTTGGGACCTCACAATCTATATGCTTATATAAAAAGCATTTTAGCATTAGCAGATGCTAATCTTGAAGTAAATAAATTAAAACCTTCTCTTCTTGCCCATCATTCACAGTTCACCTTGTGCTCAAGTTGGGAATAAAGGTGCACATGAAAAATGCTCATTTTCCTCCCAACTAGTTTATTTCCCTAGTCTTATACAGCTGTACAAATTCATGTTCTGGCATGAAGATCAAGGAGGAGGCCACTGGAAGGACAGGACTATTTTTTCCCACAGCATTATCAAATTGCACTGGCTTATGTGTTCTTTTATTCAACAAGGCCAAAAATACCTCTAATTATTTCAATTAGTATTTTCTTACAGTCAGGAAAAGTTAAGAGTTTACATTTCAATGGCTTAATAGCCATCATAAAGATGACAGCTTTCTTGTGTGAAGGACGATAAAGTCCCTTAAGCTGCAAATACCTAATTAAATTGCTTTTGAAGGGCAACAGCAAAATAAATCTGCTACAATCTACTATTTCTTCAGAGGCTGTGGCAAAACAAAACAAAGCTTTGTAAGACATATGAATCCCCAAGTTTCTCTGAGGCAGCACCTCAGAGCTCTCATGAAATGCACAAAGGAACAAGTAATATGCATGAGTATAAAAGACATATTAGCTGAGCCTCTTAAGCTGGAAAAAGACACAAAAGAAATTAAAAGCTTTTTGCACAGCCCTACACTGAGGGAACAAAAGGAGCACAGTGAAAAGTAGCCAGACCTGATTGAGCAGATGGTAACAGGAAAAGGTGAGATTTTGTGAAGTAGGACAACACAAGTTGTTGGAACTTGAAACCAACAGAGACATTTCAAAATGAATACAAGAAAGAGCGTTTATGGCACACAGGAAAGCAGACCAGACAGAACACTAACTGTGCAAGTAGCCAGGGCATCTTTTATTCTGCTGGGCCAGGGACAAGAACACCATCTGTGTTCTGCCAAAGCAAAGCAGGCAGGCAAAAAACCCATGCTGCCAGGTAGGCAGCACCAAGTCCCAAGGGCTACAATGCAGATGCTGACCCAGCTCCAGAAAGAATGAATTTTTACATGCCAGCACCTCCAGTGGAAGTGCGCACACCCTCACACTGCAGGGTTTCATCTGGCTCTAGAATGTGGCATGTGTCACCACCCAGCACTGACACACAATGTCAAGGTGACACTTTCTGCACCCACAGCCACCTCCAGGGGCTGCCAGCTCAGCTGTGAGAGCTTCCCAGCCAGCTAACACCACACACACAGCTGGAAAGGCAAAGGAAAAGGCTGAAAACTAATTCAAAGGCAGTGAAAAGGCATCCCCACACCATCCTCATAATGAGTTCTGTTGTGACCAAAACCAAAACAATACCCAAAACGTACTTCCCACCAAGATTCAGCTGGAAAGTCCTGGTGCAGTGGAATGGGAGGCCTTCCAAAAGAGCAGTGACTTTCCTGTATTAGTAAAAGAGTTTAGAGCAGAAACTATTAGAGAAATTACATGAAAGAAAAGAGGGAATTTTTTTCTATTCACAGCATTGCCAAACTACCAGTGAGCACAGTTTATCACAGCAGAGTATCATACTTACTATTTGCCAGCCATACGTTCTTCCAACTGAATTATACCTGAAAGTGAAAAAACAGAAATATCAGGGAAAAAATCTTCAAAGAGTCATCAGACGCACACACATTTTTGTTGGCAAAACTGAACAGCAACAACAGGTTTCTTGATATCCACACATTACAGAGGAAGGCATGGTAGCTCTGCAGATATATATAAAAAAGTTCCATAATAGAGGATCCAACTTTTCCATGTACTGTAGTTTGTAATTTGTGTTAAAGCACAAAGCTTTCCTGCAAGTGCTGTAAGACCTTGCAAATGCTAAAGCACTTCAAGCTATAACATACAGTTGTTCTAGGCTTTGATAGCTGAACCTGTCACAAATGTGATGCTATTTTTGACAACAACTATGTAAAATGGACTCCTTATCATGTACTTACATGTGCTCAAGAAAAATTAAGTTCAGAGAACAAGTTTCTTGCACATAGACCACCTGCCCACCTCAGAACATCTACAGCACAGGTGGCAGACATGCTGTACACAGGCAGGTAAACCCAAGATTTGGGTGGTGTGCGGGGCCCTTTTGAACAGTGTTTTCACAGGTTCACAGAATTGTCAGGATTGGAAGGGATCTCAGGAAATCACCCATTCCAACCCCTCTGCCAGGGCAGGGTCACCTGGAGCAGGTGACACAGGAGTGTGTCCAGGTGGGCTCTCAATGTCTCCAGGGAGGGAGACTCCAGAGCCCCCCTGGGCAGCTGTGCCAGGGCTCTGCCACCCACAGTGTGAAGAAATTCCTCCTCATGCTGAGGTGGAACTTCTTGTGTTTCAGTTTACAGACACTGCTCCTCGTCCGCTGGGCACCACTGAACAGAGCCTGGCACCATCCCCTTGGCACTGCCTTCGAGATATTTATATGCACTAACGAGATCCCGTCCGTCTCCTCTCCGCACGGCACGGGCCCAGCTCCCGCAGTGTCTCCTCACAGGAGAGATGCTCCAGACGCGCCCCCTGGGACCTCCCCCGGACCGGCGCTTTGTGAAGCCGGGAGTGCCGGGGAGCTCGGCTCCC
>NW_005054550.1:19927-30012 GCF_000277835.1 Geospiza fortis | reverse complement strand
AATGGATGCGGGGATGGGTGCGGGATGGGTGCGGGGAGGAATGTGGAGATGGATGCGGGAATGGATGCGGGGATGGGTGGGGGGAGGAATGTGGAGATGGATGCGGGAATGGATGCGGGGATGTGTGCGGGGATGGGGCCGGCGAAGGAACCGGGCTGACACGGCGGCACCACTGGCATGTTTCAGCACTCGTCTCAGGCGTCCCGGCTGTCTCAGTAGCCAGGTGGAGGAACCCCCAAGGAGGATTTTTAAAGGGTACTCGTCCCGTGATGTAAAATCTAATGAGGATCTAAATGCAAAGATTGGCACTCTCCGGGAAAATCCTACGGTGGTCAACCCAGCATCGTACTTGAGCCCAGGCTGCATGAAGGGAATTCGAAGTGGATAAAACCTCAGCCAAGTCCTGCTATGTTTACAATCATGTTTTTGGTGTTGCTTTTCCAGTGATGATATTAAAAGGGGTGGGGGCAGGACAAATAATAGAAGTGGCAAGTGGAATTTCCTCAAGTGAAAGGCTGGTAAGGTCAAGAGTTGCAAATTCTCTCAGCTCCCAGAGACTCCAAAACAGAAGGAAGGAGAGCATTGGATTGCAGTTGTGAGAGTTAACGTGATAGCAGATGGCTATGAAAAAGCTAGGAAATTCTTCCACTTCTAGAACATTCCATACCTTGGAAAAGGCAAAGAAAACATGTTCAGGAAAATGCAGGCCTGCTACTTTCACCTGAAGGCTATTGAGGTTCCAATTCTTTTTATAAAGACAAGCATGTAAGCAAGATCAGATGTGAGCTTTGTACTGGCAGTCAATGTTTGTCTTTTTTGAGATGCTTGGTGTTCAGGGCACAGGAAATGTTTTATTGCTGATGCTGAATAACAGAGTTCAGTGAAGAGCCTGGGATGGAAATTATCAGTCCTGGAGAAGACTAATTCCTGGAGAATTCTCCTGGAATTTAGGAGAACTTCAACAAAGATAAAGCACAAGCACAGGGAGAAACGGCGTGAAGTAGTGTTAAGAGCAAAGTGCTGAGCTGAGGGAGTCTATTGATGACATCCTGGGATGTTATCCTGGGATCTAATCTGTGTTTCATGTTTTCCTTTAATGTTTTTTGGGGGTAAAAAAAACCCCAGCAAACCGATGAGATAAAAAAAAAGCAAAAAATAAAGAATTGCTGTTAGAAAGGAATGAACTGATACAAGATTGGGATATGGGATCATTGCATGGAAGTAACTGAGGAAACAAACAATGCCAGGCAGCTGCACAAGGGGCACCATTACCAATAGGAAGCAGTGGCACAAAAATCAAACACTTATCTTGGGATGTGCAGCTGGAGAGTTGTGGCAGGGAAGTGAAGTGTCCGTGATGTGATGTCCAGCAGGTCTGGCCATCTCCTTGAGGAGTCACACATTGCTGTGAGCACCCTTCTTCAGCGAGCAGCAGCTAATCCAGCCTGCCCAGAGAGGGTTTGTCAGCACGGCCAAGGAAAAGAACAGTCTGAGGAGTTTGTTACCAGAGCACAGCTTGTTTGATGCAGCAGAATGAAAGCTGAGACACAGGATGTAGTTGTCTTCTGCCATAAACCACGGAAAATGGGGTGTGAATTCAAAGGTGGTGTTGAATATGAGGACAAAACTGTGTGTGATTATTTTTCGTGCTAGAAAATGAAAGCAAGTGTGAAAAACGCCAATCACTTGTTTTTGAAATTTTAAAAGTTTAATAGTAATAAAATAGTAATAAAAATAGTAATATAATTAGAGTAATAAAAATTTGAACAATTGAGATTAGGACAATATGAGACAATAGAAACAAAGAGTTACAGACTGTCTAGGTACCTCTTTCTGGGCAAAATAAGCTCGAAAAAGGACCCACATTAACAGAGGATTAACCCTTAAAAGCAATAGCCTGTTGCATATTCATACACCTCATACATGATGCATAAATTCCATTCAAAGGATTCTGTCTGGTCAGTGTCAACTCCTTCCTCTTAATCCTGAGGCATCTTCAGGACTGAGCAAGGTGGGAAGAAGTTCGTTTCTTCTGGTAAGAGAGCAATAAATTCTCTTTCTCTGAAAGATTTAGGTGTCTTGGAGCTGCTATCTGATACAAGTACCTCATTCCTTTCTTAAAAAATATCTCAAATATATAGTTCCTATTTTAACATTATGTTATAACCTAAAACTATATTTAACACAACTTAAAAAAATTAATACAGCATAACTTTCTAACATAACACATATAATATTCATCTTAATATTTGTGAAAAGCCAGTCATATCATACACATTTTTCCCAGCAAGGACCTAACAAAGTGTTGCAGGTTCTAGAAGATCCTTCTGATCAGGCCAGCAATGGCAGAACCCCAAACATCTCAGCTCAAAGTGAGTCCTGAGTGCTGCAGCTGCAGAGGAGGCTGAATGTCATTGCCTGACAAAACCCCTGCCTGTCTGGACTTCCACCTCTGGGCCCTGCAATGGAAATTTTAAAAGAATATATATTTAAACCACCTTCTGTGCCTTAGCACATTGTCTTTTCCAGCCATTTCTACAAGGCAGGATATGAATGAAAACAAAAAGCCTGTTCAGCCTATCCTGTCTGACTCATTTGGCGCTGCCATGGGCAGCAAGGCTGCTGCACACCTGGGGAGCTCAAAACAATGGGCTGCACCAGCTCTGACCACCTCGGGAGGAAGACAGGGAAGGAAACAATGCTTGTGAGCAGCAAGCCTGTTTCAACTGAAACATTATTTCATTTCTTGTCTCTTCTTGGGGCAGAAATAGAGCACTGCTAAGCAATCTGTGGTATTCTCGGGGTCCCTCGTCATTGGGAGGAAATGATGAATCTGACTCCATGTTCTTAGAAGGGTAATTTATTATTATATTATATTATATTATATTATATTAAAAATGCTATACTAAACTATAGTAAAGAGTAGAGAAAGGATACAGACAGAAGGCTAAAAGATAATAATGAAAAACTTGTGACTCTCTCTTCAGAGTCCGACACAGCTTGGCCCCAATTGGCCAATAAGTCAATAAGTAAAAACAATTAACCTATTGGATAAACAATCTCCAACCACATTCCAAGGCAGCAAAACACAGGAGAAGCAAATCAGATAATTATTGTTTTCCTTTCCCCCGAGGCTTCTCAGCTTCCCAGGAAAAGAATCCTGGGCAAAGAAATTTTTCAAAATACGTGAAGGTGACACCAGTTCATCTGCACAGATTGATGTATCGGGGGAAGCAATCATTGAAATGGCTTAGGAAGGCGTTGCATCTTCAGCAGAGCCACTCTGGAGCAAGACTTAGGGCAGCAGGGAGGTTCTGACTGTGAGTGTGCACACACACTGTGGTTAGAGACACTCTGAGAGAAAGCCAGGAGGAATCCTGTGCCTACCTCAGTTTTCAGGGAAAGCCTCAGATTCTCTAGGTAGGGAAATCTACTGGAAACTGGATAAGGCTAAATAGCTGCACTCTTTTCTGTAGCATCTTGGGATATTTTTCAGGAACACAAATTCCAGGACCTCACTTCTAGATCCAAAATCAATACTACCAGCTTCCATTAGGAAGTGCTGCAGCCCTTGCCAGCAGTTAAATTGCCAGTCCCTCACCTGAAAGGAACTCACTCGCCTTGAAATTGCTCCACAACCACAAACCTGCTTTCACTCATGAGAACTAATGTAAAAGTTGCCAAGGCCAGTGGATCCCTCTCCTTTTAATTTTCTAGATTTGCATAACTCTGGGGATCTATGTTTAAGCCTTCATGCTGTTTCACAGAGTTCTTTGTCCTAATTCTCATCTTTTGGCTGTCACTGTCTTACCCGCTGAAACCAGCAGTGAATGCATTGGTTGGGGCAGATAGCAAGCACCTAAAATATTGATGGAATGCCTAGCAAAGAGAAACTCTGACTAACTGACCAGAACACACTTTCCAAAAATAACAGAATAATGTAAATATATCTCACAAAACTACTGCTGACACTAGTCATACAATTCTTCTCTTTGGGGGTCACCTGTGATTTACCTCACACATCACTGTAGTGGACAAGCACTTCTACATCCTCTAATAAGAAGCTACTCTAAGTTTTGTGACAAACTTCACAAGAAAATTTCAGATACTTGCTTATTTTTCATCCTTCCTGTGTTCTGTAGCATGCTCAACCAAGTCATAGTTATGGCCACATCCAGAGAAAGATATTCCTTCTGCTTGATTTTAAACTCTGGTTTAAATGTGGTTTTAGAAGTTTAGCCATCTGTCTAAATTTATTGTAAATAAATTGTAAATAAAATTGTAAATCTGTGTAAATTTATTTATTGCCCCCCAGTATAGCAACAGCCCTGTCAGGTAAACCCCCAAAATTACTCTCTTTAGTTTTCTGCTTGCATTTCTTGCTTCATTAATTCCTTTATAAAGTATTTTTGCTGGAGAGGGAAGCCAGTTTCCTAGCTGTTTTCAAGATTTTTTTATAATTGTTCTTCTGCTGTTTAAAAAATCTAGATGTTTTTGCAAAACAGGTTTTTGAAAGCATTGGGGTCACATTTATAGCATCATGCAATCAGAGTGCACCACTTTACTTAGAAGCTAGAATTAAAAAAAAAAAAAGCCAATTCTGAGAAGTTTATCACTAGCCCAGAATCAAGATGAATTTTGTCTTTCACTTGCATCATCACCACTAGTAAAAGCTCTGTATAACCTCACTGGTTCTATTCAGTTATTTGCAACTACATTTCCTTCAAACCATGATGCTCCTATTCTTTACCATTGCCAACAGGTTTCCACAGGGGAAACAAAAGGAAGCTTCCTATGTATCTCTGCAAGTGATTACAGAAAGGAGAGAACATGCTCTAGATCCCAAACTAGTGTCAGCTCTGCAGGAGATGCTGAAATAAAAAGAGACTATTTCTTATTTACTTAGTGCTATCTAGGCCAACAATATGAACAGCTCCCTGTTTATATTCAATTTGCTCACACAACAGAAGAAAAAGAGGTTTTCTTTGAGAGTAAAATAGCTCTTTAAAACTGTTGTTATCACTCAAGTTCTCCATAATTCCTCAGTGAGCTCTTTTCCACAAATACAAACCTTAGATTTCTAAGACTTGGCATAATCATTTATGTGCATTACCTATTTTAGCCTCTCTTTTGTTGTTTGACCATGAGATAAAGTATTTTCCTTATAATTTTTGTGAGGTAAAGCACTGGGATTTTTCTGAACTGCCTCAGAAGTATAAAGAAATATCTGCCTACTTGGTAATAAGAGTATTGATAAGAAAAATGCAGCTACAGAAGTGTTTGGAAACAGGCACATCAAAGATCTCACAGAAGCTACATAAATCTCACATAAATCTGGTGCAACATTAAATAGTAATATTGCATATACATGCAGATAGTAAGGAAAGCCAGGATGAAACAGATTCCTTGTTAAAACACATTTTCTATGAGCTTGGATCTTGATTTAGTAATAAATAAATAATTAAATGTGTATTGGTTTACTATTAATATTTAAAATAATAAATGACTGCATAATTCATAATCATAAACCAGGATTTTGCAGTTTTTAAATATACATTTATTTCCTGTAAGATGTTAATGCATGGTGTGAAAATAAGTAGAACAAAAATTGAAACAGAAGTAACATCACTGATCAAAGGCAAGGGGAAGGAAAAGAACTTCCTGAATACTACCACCAACTCACAAAGAGTTAATTGTCAAAATTCCCAGTGTGAGCAATGGAGCTGTTGGAGCTGCTTTGTGAAAAACAGACACCAGAGATTTCATAGCACACATATTAAGCAGTTACACAGAGATGCTCTCAAGTCACGCTGGAGGCAGCAGAGGGGCTAAAAGGCTATTTGCTTGTTCTCCTGAGCTTTCCTAGGCTGACTCTGGAGGGCTACAGCATCCTGACCATTAGCATCACCAGGATGAAGCAGCTGCCTAAATCTTCTCCACTTCCCCACCTTGAACACGTTAGATACATGCCCAAAAGGGAATACAGAAAGTATTGGGAGGGTTCTGTAGAATGCACATTGTGGTGAGACACAGAAGCAGCCAGAGCCTGAGCTGAATGACTGGCCAGAAGCTGAGTCAGGAGGTTGTTACTTGATGCTTCCCAGAAAAGCCTTGTGGGAAATGGCCATGTCATCATGTACATTCAGTGCAATGTGTGTGTTCCTGAAAAATTACTTTGGAGAAAGCACATAGAGTTTTAAAAATCTTCCTGGGAATCCCCGTAGTGCCTTCTTCCCTGTAAAGCAAGGTAATTTTGCTGCCTCTGCTGAAAAGATAAAAAGATTTGAACAATAGGGCTACAGAGAATAACAGCTTCCCTCTCAGACTGCAGTCCAGCCCTGAGGAATCAATCATGTAAGCAGCTACTTAAAGTCTGAGAATGTTTCATAGGCTGGGCAGCGCATAAAGATTTTTGGGAATTGGGCAAGACACGCATGACCATGCAGGTGGAAATTGCTAGAGAGAAACTGTAGACTTCTAGTCAGTGTTTGAGTTGGCCACTGTTGTCTGTAACCCCTGCAACACCGAGGAAGGGCCACCTCAGGACAAAAGCTGTGTCTGGAAATTAAAAAACAAATCCATTTCGGCCAGTCTGAGTAGTGAAGAGGAAGGTTGGGGGTGGTTGCTTCCACATGCCACCCTTCACAAATAAATACTTGCAAAAGACAAGAATCTTCTGCCTCATCCATTTCCTACTTTGCCTTCCCTAGTTTCTCTTTCAGAGTAGTATTATAGCATCCTGACCATAGAAGTGATTCAAACAATAGGTTTTTATTTCCCTTCCCTTCCCTTCCCTTCCCTTCCCTTCCCTTCCCTTCCCTTCCCTTCTCTTCCCTTCCCTTCCCTTCCCTTCCCTTTTCTTTTTCAGAAAGAAAAAGAAAAGGGAGGGAAGGGAATTTTTTATATTATATATTTTTAAATTTTCTTAGTTTTTTTCTTTCTTAGAGTCCTAGCCCATAAAGCCCTGCTATTAAGAGAACTAAGCCCTGGCAAATGAAAAAGAAATAAAGGTAAGCAAGTCACTCTTGGGAGTTCAAATTTTATCCCAAGACATTCAGACAAAGAGAAAAATGAATTTTCATTTGATTTTTAATTTTAATTTGAAAAGAAGCAGTTTGAATCCACTAGATTCAGATGCTGTCTTAACAAGATATGCAAAACTTATTTTAGTGAATTACTTAATTCAAATACCGTTGTTGTGCAGTTAGGATTTTGAGGTTGGGAAACTATCTAGAAAGAAAAAAAAATTCAAGAATGATCATCTGAAAAGAGGGAAAAAAATGCAAAATCTTGTTTGGAAATCTTAGAAGGAAAAAGTAAACAGCTTGTCACTTGCAAGTAGGGGGAAATTTTGAAGACTCTCAATGCAGAAGTCTTAACAGGCATTTCTGACCCATTTGATTTCCTGTCTTTACTCTCCAGTGGGTACATCTGTGGTCAAGGTCATCCTTCTCTTAGTTAAGGAGCATCTAATGGTGCTGACATGCCATGCTCAGATAGTTTGCCTTCAAAAAGGCTTCAAAATACAGCCTTTGGATCTCTGCATTCAATTGCATGTTATGTTTTTGCAACAAGGGAAAAAAGCAGGGACAGGTACCAAGTCCTTCTGCCCCCCAATACACAGAAAGAAAAAAAAATCTGCCTTTATAAATACAACACTGGTGCTGACTGGCTAGAGCCTGCTTACCCTAATGAGCTTAAAATCTTATTTGCAGAGGACATCTGTCAGGGCAGAAGTGAGGTACGCAAGTGCTCTTAATCCATTAGCTCTAAATCCAGCCGAGCTCTCACACTCCTTTTTTTGAATCAAAGAAGAAAACCCAAGTGGGAACCTACAATGGAACAGGGCACAACTTCAAGAGCAGACCCTATGCAATAAGAACGTGGGAATTTAAGGTGAGCAGCAAAGGAAACTGACGACAAAACTGGGATCGTGATGGAAAACTCCTGAGGCACAGGCTGGTCTGCAGCTCAGGATGACACAGTGAGTTTGATTTTTTTTTGTGTTCTGGATTT
The DNA here is from genome assembly GCF_000277835.1 of Geospiza fortis. NCBI lineage: Eukaryota > Metazoa > Chordata > Aves > Passeriformes > Thraupidae > Geospiza > Geospiza fortis. Next base: position 21,996 of record NW_005054550.1, on the reverse strand, counting down.
TTGACCAAAAATAAGGACAAAGAAAAGATGGGCTGCACACCTTCTCGCAGTGAGACTGATAGCACTGCTGCAAGAATTGGTCTTAAGGCTTTGAATAAAACCAAAAGTGTTTTGCCAATTGATTCAAGAGATAAAGGAATCCCTCTGCTGGTTAAAGGTTCATCTTGCTACACTATTGATGAGTATGGGATTCAGAGGAAGGACTACCTGGAAGAAGAGGAGGAGGATAGACTGTCAGAGCTGGACAAAAATGATAATGTGCACTTATCTTCCAAGGCTCATTCAGATTCCCAGATTTCCAGGGAAGACAAGAAAACTGAGAGGACAGCCACAGATGCTGAAGTCGTTATGTCTGAGCTGATTGAGTCTCAAAAGCACATCACTGAGTCCATAGAGATCAGAAAGCAAACCTCCTGCGAATCAGAAGCATCGGCTTTCATCTGGGATGACAGGAATGAAAGCAACGCAAAGCAAATCCCAAAGAAAGGAAAGAAGAAAAAAACCCATAAGCTGGCAAAGCAAGGTCAACCCAACAAAAGTAAAGAAAAGTCCATTGTGGCCCCATGTGAGGCAGAGAAGAAGGTGGACTTCCCAGAGCTGCTCGTCAAGGCTCACCAGAGTGCGTACGCCTACTTACACCCCAACCTGTCCAAGTATGAAACTATTCTGCACATGGCCAACCAGGCCACCCAAACTCAGCTCTTCCTGCAGCAGATGATCAGCTTCCTCGTGCTTCGCTTTGATGAAATCAACCAGCTCTTGGAAGAAATTGCCAACGATGGGGAAAATCTTCTCAAGGATGTAGGTGGGAATCTGGCATGGCCAGCGGAAAAGGACGATTTGAAGGAGCACCCTGATCTTCTGCAACAGCTACTGCAGTACACGGTGAACAAAATGCAGCTGGTGAGTGGGATGCTGGCCTCCCTCACGTCCAACGCCCTGCAGGAGACATGCAGCTTCCTGCAGTCTGCTGCAAGCAACTTGGAAGGCAAACTGAAAGCAAAGCAGAGCTTTGATGAGCACCTGCTACGGACAGTAAAGCTGCTCGAAGCCTCAACTGTGGGATCCTCTCAGTCCCACGGTGATGACAGGACTCTCTGTTCTGAGGACAGTGGCATTGGTGTGGACAGTGAATCCCTCAAAGAGTTCAGTGCCCTCAGCCAGCATGGAGCACAGCCAGGTGACTCCTGTGCACACGGACATCCATCCCGAAAGCATGCCGGGACCGCAGAGCGTGTGAGCATGGGCACAGCTGCATCCCATGGCTGTGCTCTTGGAAGGCATTCTAAAGATGTGTTTCATTCATCTGTGCAAAGCAGGGAAGTGACTTCTTGTCAGGGTGGCGTAATAGAAGGCACTTCTACCATGCCCCACTATGCAAGCTTGAGCAAAAGCCGTTCCCACAACTCCTTGCAGTCTGATTCTACTCAGGAGGGTGAACGTTTCAAAACCTGTGAATCAACAGATTTTCCTTCGGATGAGGATGAGGATGATGACGATGATGATGAAGAAGAGAGCACACTGGGGGAGGATGATGACGCCACAAGTTTATCAGAAATGGGGAAGGATGCTCTGTCGCGGTCCCTGTCTTCACCTGCGCTCACTGATAACATTCAAAGGCAGTCCATCAAAAGGACAGAGAATGCAGATACAGAAGAAATCATTTTGAAGATGAAAGATGCCATCAGTGAAAAAATCAAGTTCGTCCCAGCTAAATCCAGGCGTAAGGAGTGGATAGAGGATGAGAGTGGAAGAGCAGTCCTAGCAAAGAGGCCCAGTACAGCAACAGGCAGACAGAGAAGGTTTGGGAAACAGCGACGGTCCAGGTCAGAGGAGTCCCTCAGAAGCCAGGCAGAGGACCCGACTCTCCTAGAGCTTCAGAGGACTCAAAAAGAGCTCAGCAAAAGGCTGGAAATGTTGTATGGAAAGGATAGAGCTAACAACCTGGAGTCGTGGAAGTCAAGAGCAGCACCTTATTTGCAGGATGATCAAGTTACATCTAGATCCTCCCGCAAGCTGAAGGCAGGCCTCTCAAAAAATTTCAGCATCCTGCCTAACCAGGATAAAGT